>NW_024387201.1:0-185137 GCF_900408965.1 Simochromis diagramma | reverse complement strand
TTCTTATTTTCTCCCCTTTTTCTTCTCCCCTCCCCTCGGTCAACGTAAAACCCTTGCACAGTCTTCTCTTATCCTCTCAAGGATACTTAAGGGCGCATGGGAGTTTGCCCAACCAGTCTACATGTGTTTTGTGGACTTGGAGAAGGCATTCAACCATGTCCTTCAGGGTGTCCTGTGGGAGATGCTGCGGGAGTATGGGGTGTCTGGCCCATTGCTACGGGCCATTCGATCCCTTTACAACCGTTGCAAGAGCTTGGTTCGCATTGCCGGCAATAAGTCAGAATCGTTCCCGGTGGGTGATGGGCTCTGCCAGGGCTGCCCTTTGTCACCGATTCTGTTCACAACTTTTATGGACAGGATTTCTAGGCACAGCCAAGTGGCGGAGGGCTTTCACTTCGGTGGCCTCAGAATCTCATCTCTGATTTTCGCGGATGATGTGGTTCTTTTGGCGTCATCGGGTGAGGGCCTCCAGTTAGCACTGGAACGGTTCACAGCCAAGTTTGAAGCAGGAATGAGGATCAGCACCTCCAAATCTGAGGCCATGGTTCTCAGCCGGAAAAGGGTGGAGTGCCCACTCCGGGTCGTGGACGAGTTCCTGCCCCAAGTGGAGGAGTTAAAGTGTCTTGGGGTCTGGTTCGCGAGTGATGGGAGAAGGGAGCCGGAGATTGACAGACAGATTGGTGCTGCGGCCGCAGTGATGCGGGTAGTGACCGAAAGAACGAGATCGCGGATACAAGTGGCGGAAATGAGCTTCCTCCGAAGGGTGGCTGGCCTCTCCCTTAGAGATAGGGTGAGAAGTTCAGCCATCCGGGAGGGGCTCAGAGTAGAGCCGCTGCTCCTCCACATCAAAAGAAGCCAGCTGAGGTGGTACGGGCATCTGCCTCCTGGGCACCTACTGGGTGAGGTGTTCCGGACATGTCCCACCAGGAGGAGTTCCCGGGGCAGACCCAGGACAGATTATATCTCTCGGCTGGCCTGGGAACGCCTTGGTGTTCCCCCGGATAAGCTGGAGGAGGGGGCTGGGGAGAGGGAGGTCTGGGCTTCTCTGCTTAGGCTGCTTTGGGGTTCGGTAAACCTTTGTTTTTGAACACTCAAGGAATGGTGTAAAATGTTTGTCACCTTTCTACGTTAGTGTGTGTGGTGGAGGTGTGGTCTTGGGCATGCTGCAGAGGAGGGGGGACGCAGTGACCTCACAGGGTAGCACGGAGGCGGGGAGGAACAGGTGTAGGGAACTGGCTTGATGAGGAGAGACTCATCTTATGTCTTACAGTAAGAAGGAGCTGGGAGAGACAACTGGAGTGACGGAGTGGCCGCGTCCGGGGCAGGAACCAGAAGCCGTGGAGAAATCACACTTGTAAATAAAACCACTGTTAAACTGACAACGCCAAAGTGTGTCTTTGGGTCGAGTGTCACAATGTGTTAAAAGCTTGGAGGTTGATGGAAACAGAGAGACTTGGAAAATCTACATCCTTGCATTGGCTATTAATGGAACCTATTCTCAACGGGTCTCGTTTAGGTTCATCCTGGGATGATGTGGCAATGATATCGGAGCTACTGATGAAAAAGGAAGTTAGCACTGTAAGGCATTTGCTTGAACCTGTTGGAGCCAAAATGGAAGATGTTGTCTCCTTGGCACGAAGACTGGAGGTTCGCTCTCTCTGAATTGTTGGCTTGATGTTGACAAAATTCAAGCAAGTGCTATCAGAAGATGATAAAAGACTTGAATGGCAAGGCAAGTTGGCAAGGCAAGTTTATTTGTATAGCACAATTCAACAACAAGGTGATTCAAAGTGCTTTACAGAGACATTAGAAACAAAATGGATGGGCTATTGGACTGAATACCTGATAAAACAGACAGTTTCTTTAGATTGTGCATTAGGCCGCAGTTTAAGGACTTTGAAAGCCCGGGTCCTTTTTTGGGGACGGAGAAATATCAATGGACACCACTGGATTTGGTGAATGGGAAGGTATTGCATAAAAGATCCGTTAGGGCTCTGAACAAAGCAGAGTTAAAAGGTAAAAATGATATGCCTTGGAGAGATCATTTTAAACTTGGTATTGATGTGAAACCTGTATGGGGATTGCTATACAAGCCACCATTGACTAAGAACACTGGCGATTTACAGTGCCGGATTTTACATGGTATCATTGCAGTTAATGCTTTCGTGTCCATCATTAAGACTGAGATTTTGGATAAATGTCCTTTTTGTTCAATGAGAGAAACTATTTTTCATTGTTTTGTACATTGTTTCAGATTAAAGGATTTATTTTCGGTATTTAGTGGTATTTGGGATTCATTTGGAGAATGTTTTCCAAAACAGTGTTTTATTTTTGGTTTTTCATATGACAAAAGAAAGAAGAAAAAGGGATGATTGATTTTTATTTTATTTTTTTATGTCAATGATGAAATCTTCAACTCTTCCTTTTGGTGAGTTCCCATCTGGAAAAAAAGGTCCTTTCTCATTTCCAAAATCTGAGCTGCAGTTGGAGATTTTTCCACTGTTGCATGTATTGTTCCTCCACCATTTCTGGTTCTCACTTGATGGTATTCATTACTGCTTAAATGAAACCATTCAATTAAAAATTTTCTGCAGGTCTTCTCTGCTGTATTTCTCAGTCTTGCCATCCCTTCAACGCACCTGATGGACCTCACAGCGCTCCTTTGGTTTTTGATCTTACTTTCCGTGCTGCAGTTTTATTTCTTAGGTTCTGCAGAACAGTCTCTTTATCCGCGCTGTACTTAGTTTGTTGATAGAAGGATAGGACAGCTGCAGTCACCATATGTAGCTTCGTATTTTGCCACTTGTCCATCTGTCATGACAGATAGCACTGCCTTATCCACCTGCAGACATAAAACATTAGACAAATGCCATTAATGAAATCAAGTATTAGAAATTCTGTTTCTATTTCTAACTGTATTAGAAATAGTTCTTGATTACTGTTCATGATCACTGTCAAAAGTTACTTTGCCACTTTCTGTCTTATTAATTTACTGCTGCTGTAGTAGTAGTAGTAGTAGTAGATATTTATATATCACGTTACCAAAAACTATTTCATGAAGTAAGATTCGTGCCATGGCACCCATGTTACCATGGTAACGACACAGCCAGATAACAATATGACATTTCAAAACATATGTGCACTTAATGAGTTATGTTTAATGAACCTGAAAATAATTAAAAGAGTTAACACTAAAGGCTTGCATATGCCACTTCTGTTTCTCAACAAGTTACTCGCCTTCTCAACCCCAGTGTTTTATGCTATCTTGTTCTTTCACTTACTGAATTTTATACGTAATTTGTCTTGTTGCATGTGCATGTTTTCCTCTTGTGCGTCCTCTCTTGACCGCAGGAAATGCTCTAAATACTCCTCCATGTCTACTCTGTGGACCCTTCAGATTCATGAATGGACAGAAACAGAACTGCTATCAAAAAGTAGCGGGATCTTTTGCAAGATCTCACAAAAGTAACTTGGGATATTGCAAAAGTTCATCTTTTTTTTATGTCACTTGCAGGGCTCTGTACAATACAGAGTTAAGATGACTGACAATAGATTGGTAAACAAACTAGGTTACACCCCAACGTATTGCTCCTGCACAATAAATGAACATTAAATCATGAGATTTATTGAACTTCTAACTCTAAATAAAGTACCCTATCAACTATATATTTTAACCACTTTTATCACGATGAACTGCTTGTTTTCCTTTCAACTCGAATCTGAATAATTTTAGACAGGGCTACAAAGTGAATGAGCAAAAGAGAAATCTAAATCAAATCAATATTTGGTGTGACCACCCTTTGCCTTCAGAACAGCATCAATTTTTCAAGGTACACTGTCACACAGTTTTTGAAGGAACATGGCTGGTAGGTTGTTCCAAACATCATTTCTGAGAAGGATGCGGGCAGATGACGAGGAGTTCGCTGCCATGTTACCCTCACCTCCTGCAGCCTCATCTCCCCTTGCGTCCGCTTCCAGGAAGAAGCAGCGTCCTGTTGGAGGCAAATTGAATTGCAGCAGCGAGCATTAGCATGACCAAAGCGGATTATTTACTTAGTCGAACATTTTCTTCTATATCTTTGAAGGGAAAAGTTAAGAGACTGGGACCACATCATCCAAACGATGTTCAAATAACGGGACAAACGACAGAATTAATTTTGTGTTACGTGATTTCTTTTTTTTTTTTTTTTTTTTTTGCCTGTCCCGTTTGGCTCTTTTGCCATCAGAATTGTTGTCTAAAGGCAAAGAAAGATGCCCAACGGATTTACTTTACCAAATTGACCATCCCAGCCTTGCCGTAATGGTCCATTTGATTCACCTTTTATTGTTTATTTTATTTTTACTTACTGAATACGGGACAGACTTGACTGGGGGAAAGAAGGGGAGAAAGAAAGAGGGAAAGAGAAACAGCTGACAAGAGGGACGGGGGAGAAGGGCAAAAAACAAAAACCAACAGAATGAGCAGGAAAAAAAAGGAAAAAAAATGCATATATCAATCACCTGGATCACCTGCTGAGAAAGAAAAAAGAAAACAAGCAGAAGAGAACAAGAGTAATAGAATAAACAACATCACAATGATATATGGGAATATGACAGTAAATACTAAATATTAAACATTATTGTGCAGCACATAAGATCAACAGAACACAGTGTGCTTTGAGGTAGGAGCCAAAAAGGGTGTAGTTTGTGGGTGTGATCACCTGTGTGTACACCTGTGAGCATGGACGCGCTTGTTTGTTTGTTTTTTTTAAAGGTTCCTTCATGTAATGATCTGCTAGAGGGTGTGGGGGGGCCACAGCCCCGTCCTCCAGGGCATGAAGCAGGTATGGAGGAGATCAAAACTCCAGACATCCAGAGGCCCCCAGAACACAAGAGATCAAGGAAGACCAACAGAGGGGCAGCCGCACCACTGTCCCAGAAAGAGCTGAGGAGAGTCCCAGATGAGGGCTCACTCAGCAGCCGCGGAGCAGAAGCCAGGGGGGGTTGCAGTGACGCGCCCGTGAGCTCCGCCGGCAGCCAGCTGTGCCTGAGTGACCGAGCCCCAGGCCGAGAGGCCGGGGGCACCCCACCTCCGAAGTGGCCCGAGCGAGCCCCAGGCTCCAGGTCCCGATAAGCGGCCGCCAAGGAGTGAGCCGGTGTGTACCTGGACGCCCATCCCCGGACACAAAGAACCACCAATGCACCGATGTCTGAGGGAGTCCGCCACTGGCAGGGGAAGTGGTGGTGGGGGGAGATAGGTCTCCAAACCTTGGAGGGCCTAAGATGTCCCCAGAGAGGTGGCGTCTGATACCCAACCTGACATATAGACACAGACATACAGGCACACACATATACAAACATCCATTCCCACCCTCATGCTCTCATATGCACTTACTCCACACTCAACCAACGTGGAGACAGACATAAAGAGACGCTGTACACACGATCACACTCCCCAAGCGTACTCTACAAACCGGGTCTAGGTACCCTTGCCCCTGGAGGGGGGAACTGCACCCAGAGTGTTACGTGATTTCAATGAAAGGACTAGCTAACGGCAAGTGTAAGTAGGAATTCACTTTACTGTTTCCCAAGCCTGCTTTTTGGAGGAGACACAGCTTGGACTCAACAAGGAATTGTGGATTTGAAGCATTTATCTGACAATATTAGGAAACACAAATTCAGCACAAGTCACACTGGAAATAGTATGAAGCTATCAATGTGTGGTAAAGTTAACAGCGCCTGTCAACTGGATGAAGGACACATTGCTTTACAGAGACACAATGAGCTGGTAAAAAGGATAAAAAACATGCATTCACTATCAATTATTGGGGACTGTGTTAAATTTTGTGGGGCGCACAAGCTAGCTTTACGCAGATCAGACGAATCCCCGACTTCCCTTCAGCGAGATGTGTTTCTGGACCTCTGCTTTGCTGGGTGATGCACACTTTCTTTTCTTATCTTTTTTCATTCTGCCCTCATGCATGTTGCTTTTTTATACAACATTCTTTATAACATCACAACCAGAGGCAGACACAGCTGAAGCTGCAGCAAGGCCCTGCAGGATGCAGCCCAACGCCTCCTATTAAAATATGTAACATGCTTCTTTCCTGTTACACGTCTTTAGAGGTCAAATGTATCATTTGAGCCAGTATGTTGTAAAATAGTTGTGATATTGCAGTCTATTGGCAGAGTTTACATTTTTAAGTACATCCCTGGCTGTATCAAGAGAACTTGATTAGATTTTTCTCTCATTCCGATCATTCAGCAGTCATTCCACCCTTCATGCATATTTTGTTTTTGTAAAAACAAATTAAAGGCATGTGCTAATGTGTACAGAAACACCTAGTCAAAAGGTGTGTGACTAGCATTCTGGGTACTCCTCTATATAGTTTCATTCATATCTCTGAAAGCATTCTTTGTTTACAGCATTTTTCTCATCTGGCTAAAACGTTTGCACACTGCTGTATATTTTGATGAATCTCTGAAGAATGTCAGATGTCAGAATCAGAATCATTTTAAAACTTCTTTTTTCAGTGACATATTCAGTCAAAAAATATGAAGAACAACAAAACAGAGAGCCGTCAGTATAGCTGTCAGCTTTAAACAAATATTTTTTTCATCAAGTCATTTTCACATCGTTGCCTGCTATTTTTCTCACTGGGACAGTTGCTCAGAGTAGGTCAGATTCCAGGTGGACGCTGCTATCATTTGTCAAAAGTTTGTAGGTTTTTGTCTTAAATACATCTGGCATTCGACTGTCTGTTGCTATAATTATAAGACGTCTTTGTAATGTAAAATAAGTATTTTTGGCATTTAAAAGAATTTAACAATTTAAATTCAATTTAACAGTGAGTTTAAGGTTTGAAGAATGCTGAGAGTGTGTGTTGAAATGAAAGGATGCATGCTGTGAAATGGTTTGAATCATTGCTGATTTTATCATATATCGCTGAATTTGTGGGTTTTCAGACGCTGGCTTAGATATGCTAGAACAGAATAAATAAAGTTTTGATTTGTTTCAGTGAATTTTGATGAAGTGATTCATTCGGAAGAAAGTTATAGGTTAACATCACTGGAAACGTTCAGGCCAAGTTTCTGGCTGAACTGTTTACAGCGCCATGTGTCCCTCAACCTCACAAGCGAGCTCTCACTCGTCCCTGAAGACAAGGAATGCAGTTCCAAAGAGCAATAACATGGCAGTTAAAGAGAGACAGTGGAGAATGCAGGACAAAGCGGAAAGAGAACTGCCTGCTATTGGACTGTTGAAGTGAGAGAGGAAAACGGAGTGAGAGGAGTAGGTGAGAACCAGGGGCGGAGCGTGGGGGTGGCTTACTGGGCTTAAGCCCGGGTTGTTTTGTCAGAAGCCCGGGGTCTTTTGGAGTGTAATTTTTTCATAGTTAGATGCCTGGCTGACAACTGTATAAAACAAAAAGTACACACAATATTCGAAGCACATAGTGCACACTGTGGGAATTTACGACTGTGCGTGAATCCCCCCTGATATTGGTATGATCCGAGCTCAGGCACTAAGCGACTGAGCGAGAGGGCGGGGCAGCTGCTGCCTGTGAGTGCGCTGTTGGAGAAACGGAGCCAGCCATACTAAGGAGAGCTTAAGTTTGAGCAGGTACCAAAGCAAATCATTCGTACTGTACAAATAATGTAAATATGACGGTGCATCACGAAAGATTGATGTCAAACTGATCACTTGACCCATATTACGTTACTTGCTCTTCAAGTGAATCAACAAATGGCGAAATGAAAAGCCGAACAAACGCTTTTTTTTTTTTAGAGTCTTAGCTTATGTGTGTTTATTTCATATTTTCAGTTCTTACCCTCCCCGACTAAATTGGTTTCAGTTATGTACTGAAATATAAGAATGGACATTAAAGGCTTCTTTCAAAGAAAAAACTCAGGTAAATGTTATTTTATATATTATGCTTTGTATGTTGTTCAGTATATTTCTATGCAAAACAAGACTATGTCCACACGTACCCGGGTATTTTTGAAAACGCAGATTTTTCTATGTATTTGCACCTTTCGTCCACACGTAAATGGCGTTTTTGGTCACTGAAAACGGAGATTTTTAAAAACTCCAGGCAGGGTGGATATTTTCTAAAACTCCGTTTTTGCATTTACGTGTGGACGAGAAAAGGCTTCTAGACTTCTGATTGGCCAACATTTCTACACTGTTAGGAATATAGCGCCACCTGCTGCTTTGGCATGTTCCTAGCAGCGTTTTCCTTCATTTCTGCCTTTACGTGTGGACGGGATTATTTTTTAAAACGAAAACGGAAAATCTCCGTTTTCAAAAATACCCGTGTACATGTGGACGTAGCCCAAGAGGGATTTCAGTACACAGCAGGATATTCACATTTGTAACCAGATATTTACATACACTTTAGGGAGAAAACATAAAACATTTTTACTGTACAACATCAATTTAGAGTAAACTTTTGTTTTAGATAAATATTGAAATATATTTTGAATTAGTTAAATGTCAGAATAAAGAGAGACAGAGCTTTCTGTTTTTTATCACTTTCATCAAATTTAGGAGTACATGTACACTAAGTTTATTGTTAATTAATAAGAAAACTCCAGACGATTCCATTCTGAGCTGAAGAAGCTTCTGATAGGTTAGTAGAGTCCATGTGAGTAAACTGGTGGCACAGCTGTGGATGCATATAAGGCAAAACACAGAGCCTGTTTCTTTGACATGGGAAAATCAAGAGATGTCAACCAAAACACCAGGAAAAGAACTGTGGAGCTCCATAAGTGTGGCTCAATTTTGAATACAATTTGGTGCCATTTACAATTAAGAAATACAGATAGTTTCTCTCTTTACTCTTAAAGTTAACAAATATGTTTTTTATATTTATCAATCTAAAAAAAATAAACATTTAGTCTGATTTGATGTTACAATTAAAAAAGTGTTTTGATCTGAAGAGTTTGTAAATATGTGGTTTCAACTGTATATTTGATGATTGTCAGCACAAAGAGAGAGAGAGGAACAGAGAGGGTGAGAGAGGAGAATGAGGACAGAACAGAGATGAACAAGAGCAGGTGAAACACACATGTTAGTCAAATGATTGTTTACCAAAAGTATCACAGTATCATAGGTACTCATGTATCTCGTACCTAGTGTTTCTTTTTAGGTTTGTTATTTTTCAAACTCTATATTTATTAAGTTTTGCAGGCTTGTTTGCACAACAAGGCTAAATAATTATATAAACTTTTCTCAATCTAAATAGTGGACTTTGGTAGAATTAAAAAATAAGTGTAGTGCAGGTCTATGATGATTTTTAGTGCTGCTATCATCTAGTTCTGATTCTGGTTCTGTCTTGGTTAAGTCCCAAGTAGTCCTGATTTTGAACTGTTGTAGTCCTTTTTTAATTCTGGATCAGTTCTGGGTCTGGTTGAATTGGGGTTTAGTCCTCGTGTCTTCATACAACCCTGACTTTGTTCTGCCTTGCTGCTTAATTAAAAAACTAGTTTAAGGTGTCCTGCATGTGTGATATATATTTTTCCCTATATGACGTCATTCTTTTTTGAACAAAACTCAAAACAGAGCCAATTAATCTTTCAGTCATTTCTACCCCCCCCCCCCCCCCCCCCCCAAAAAAAAAAAAATCCCACATGCATACTACCATTTTGGGCTAAGCCCCGGGTGTTTCAAATGTCTGGTGTGTATTTAGCAGGTGAAATTATGTCAGTTGACCTAGAAGTGTCAGCAGAGGTGGGTAGGAACGAGTTACATTTACTCCGTTACATTTACTTGAGTAAGTTTTTGAAAAAAATGTACTTTTAAAGTACCTTTTTTGCACTTTTTACTTTTACTTGAGTACATTTGTGAAGAAGAAACGGTACTTTTACTCCGCTACATTTGCAAAATTCGACTTGTTACTTTTTAAAAAATAATTAGTTTAACACATTAGATAACATGCCGCCAGTGGAGTTTCCGGTTACTTCTTTACCAATCAGATGTGGCCATGCAGTCACATGACCAGTTTGAAACTGTGGCGGGCAGAGTGGCCCAAGCGTTTCAAAGTAGCGGACACATGGAAAGAAGAAACATGGTTTAATTTAGTTAAGTCTGAAAGCTTAGGAGAAACATTAATATTAAATTAAACCACATCCCACTTCTAAAGAAAGTAGAAGGCGATCTGACTAGATGGAAATCTTTACCCATATCACTCATGGGAAGGCTCACCACTATAAAAATGATGATCTTGCCAAAAATAAATTACTTATTTTTGATGATCCCTAACAAACCGTCACAAGATTGGTTCAGATCTCTGGATTCATATATTTCCAAATTCCTTTGGAAAGATAAACCCCCGCGTATCAGCTTAAAAATGCTACAAAGAACCAAGGATAGAGGAGGATTAGATCTGCCTAATTTTCACCAATACTTCTTAGCCAACAGGTTTCAGTTCATCTCAGAATGGTTAAAACATACCTTCTTAGATGAGCCCTGGCTAGATGTTGAACAGGCACTATGCAATGATCTAGAGATTTCAGACCTACCATTTATTAGCTCAAACATCAAAAGACATGAATGCTTTAAAAGCATCAACATATCAGCTCTTCTCTGACAGCATGGTGGGAGTTTCTAAAAATAACGGAGTCTTCATTAATCCCATGCAAACGTACACCTATCTGGAATAACCCTGACATATTACAAAACAATAATATGATTAATTTCCCAGAATGGAGTTGTAAAGGAATTAAATACTTAGAACATATATTAGAGGGAACAGAATTTATTCCATTTGACAGACTAGTTGCAAAATATGGGATCAACAAGAAAAGATTTTTAGAATATCAACAAATTAAATCCATAGTAAAAAAGAAATTTAACCTCAGTCAAGTTGAATTACAAACACCACCAAGTGCGGTACATTTTCTTACTCTTAAATCCCCCAAATTATTATCTAAAATATACAGAACACTTCCTAAATTAGATGAATCAATCTCCCTTCCTATTGCAAAGTGGGAAGCAGATTTATCAGTCAGCTTAGACCACAACTTCTGGTCTCAGACATGCTTAAAAACCTTTAAATTGATTAAAAATCCCAGTCTGCAATTAATACAATACAAAATACTACATAGAGTGCACTATACAGGTCATCGGATGTTCAAGATGGGCTTTACATCTTCCAACAACTGCTCACACTGTCAAGGCAATACACCAGACAATTACATCCACACTCTTTGGTTCTGTCCACATTTTCAGAAGTTTTGGCGTGGGATATGTGAAGACTTATCAAAGTGTCTGAAATGTAAAATTCCAACCTCCCCTTTAGTATGCTTGTTGGGAAAATTGGATGAGGTCACTACAGAAACTAATACAGTCCACATGGCCTATGTGCCCTATGCATCGCCAAGAAAACGGTCCTCATGAACTGGAAAAATAAAAATAATCTTAATTCTAGCCAATATAGAAACCATCTAATAGATCACATTAGTCTCGATATAGCTTCTGCCACCACATTAGATCAATCCCTCTGGGCTCCTTTGATCGGCTCCATCACCTAGCGGGGGTAGGGGGTTGTGGTTTGGTCCCGCCTTAGCTATTGTGGTTGATGTGGAGTTGGGACGGGCTTAGGGCGCCTGGAGGACCCCTAGAGACGTTATCCCTGGAGAGCTTAACCCGGGGGTTGTGTTCATAACCTGGTTAGTGGCTCTGGTCGCTCTCAGAGGTTGTTCTCCTCGTGGCTGCGTGCAGCGGGGCTGGAGGATGGTCTGTACTGGTGGACGTAGGTTACTGGCCTGGTGGCCTGGCTGCCCCTGAGTGGATCCGGGGCAGGCGTGGGGGTTTGGGGTTCGGGGGTGCTTCGGCTCCGTGCTGGGGCTCTGGCTGGGCCTTGGGGGCTTCGGTCCTCGTCGGTGTGTCACCGAGGTTGTGGGCGGGTGGGTGCACGGGGGCTCAGCCCTGGCGCAGGGGCCTCTTGTGCATCGGCCTAACTGGGGGGCTCTCCAACTGGCGGGGAGGTTGTTCCATCCTTGCAGGAGTCCACTCTGCAGGTGGGGGAGAGACATAGGAGAGGTGGAGAATAAACTTAACCTGGGTGTCTGTTGTCTTGTGTAGTCTGGGAGATGATTGAATGTTGGGGTGGGTACAGTTTCCTCTGCGGTGGGGTAGGGTGGGCTGCCCCGGGTCCTGTGGGGCTTGGCAGTGCTGCTACCGTAGGCCCAGGTCTGGATGGACCTGGGCTCCCTTGCCTTGGTGGGTACCAGAGGACGGGGGTGCCTACTGGGGTCAGCAGGGGAGCTGGCCCTAGGGAGGGGCATCCTCCCCTCCCTCCTTTTCCTCCCCATCCCCGACTACCTCCCTCTTCCCGCTCCACCACACTCACCCACACAGGTAGGGCCTTGGGGTGCGGGTGTGTCACAAGGGTGCAGGGGAGACATTCCCCCCCTCTGTCCCCTTCTGGCCACCTGTGCCTCAATTTTATCTCACAACTTAGACATAGAATAGAATAGAATAGAATAGAATTCAACTTTATTGTCATTGCACATGCACAGGTACAGGGCAACGAAATGCAGTTTGCATCCATCCAGAAGTGCTTTAGTGATATAGATATATTACAATATATATTAGCAATAATATAGATATGTGAGTATATTACAGAAATGGGTCTGTTATGGTATGTTATAATGTACACGGTATGAAGTATGTTGTGAATATTCTATAACTATAAGTATGTACAGGCTGTAGTGAGTACAAGCTATGTACAGGATATGAACAGGATATAAATATGAAAAACTATACAGAATATGAAATAAATAACTTTACAGAAATCTGAGATATACAGTGATACAGAAATGGGAACTATGCAAGTTGTAAACAGTTGTAGGATTAAAGATTATCGAATGTACAGAATGATTATTTACACAGAGCTATACAGTAGTGCAGTTAAGATAAGTGAGGGTGTAGATAGTTTCTACAGAGGCTATATAAAGTGCTAGTGGTTGTGAGTGGTGGTTCAGTCCATGTTATTCACATTACTTACATTACATCACATTACATCCACATTACTTACACTCTCATAACACACACATATATATAGGGCCTTGAGGGTGGGCACGTTAACGGCGTCCAGTGGATGGTCTGTGTACTCAAACCTACCTCTGGCGCCGGTGCCCACCTCTCAATTTTAAATCCATGTAGACATTGAGGGTTCTCGGGAGGGGCCGTGCTAACACCTGCTGCTCTCTGGCAGCAGCACCATGCTCTCCCTTGTTTTAAATGCACTTTAGAACAACACGCAGCAACACTACACATGAGCGGGAGGAGGGAGGTATGGGGTCTTCATACACCCCCGTTCTCTACTAGCCATCGGGGCAGGGGGGCTGGGAGGAGATATTGGCTGTCCGATTGGCCTCCCTGCTGCTGTGGAGCCTGGGACGGTCTGCTTGCCTCCACCCCGGGGGGAAGGGTAACATCTCTTGGGTCTGGGTTCTGTTTCTGTTTGGGGAGTGTGATTGTGTGTACATGTCCATTAGGGGTGCAACGATATTCGTATCGATATTGAACCGTTCGATACAGTGCTTTCGGTTCGGTACGCATATGTATCGAACAATACAACATTTGTAATTTATTTTATCAATTTTCCTTCTGACGATGCTGTCTGTGTTGAGCGCTCAGTGAATCTGTGTTCGACTACTCCGCCTAGGCTGCACTGTCGAGCGCAGATCCACTGAGCGCTCAACACAGACAGCATAGTCAGAAGGAAGAGAGCAGGGCAAGCTAGCGAGACAGAAGTTAAGCTCTACTTGCAACATTCAGATCTGGCGTTTGGAATTATTTTGGTTTTCATGTGACGTATGACCCTGAAGGTAAGCGAGTCATGGACTAAAGTAAAACAGTATGTTGGATGTGCCATGCAATGCTCAATTACATTGGTGTGAACTAGTGTGTTAGCGCAGTTAGCTCGTTAACGTGTTGGCCGTCTAGCCCCATGCACGGAGCGATCGGCGGTAGCTCGTTAACGGAGATTTGCCGTGTTGTGGCGTTAAGGTCATTTCAACTAGATTAACCTGAAAGCACTAGTGGGAACACAACGAATATGACTGCACATTTACGCCGACATCATCCTAGTGCAAAGACAAAAACAACAAGCATGCTACTAATTTTAGCCGAGTCATTTAGACAGCTGTTAGCACATGATTCTCCTTATGCTGCTGAGAATATAGCCCAGAAGAAGCGGATAGTATAGCTTTTATTTTGGAAAGAGCCATTTCTCTGTAATAAACTCTCTTTTCCAAAGATGAGTGATTCCTCAATCAGATACAGGGCTTGCAATATCGCTAGCCCGACGTCCCGGAGCTAGCGATTTTTTCAGTCGGGCTACCAAAATCTATCTCTTCCCTGCCCGTCGGGCTATTGTAGGAAAAATATATGTCAGTGCTTTTGCATTCTTTCAGAAATGTAGCTGGGTAATTATGTCATCGGCATCAGTGAGCCACTGTCAATATGTGACATATTGAAGTCGCGTTTGAATTTGCGCTTGTTTTTTTGCTTTCACTTTGCAATCGTGCGAACTGTGTATAGTGAGCGACAGCACTGATCTGTGAGTGATGATAATTTGTGCACCAATTCCTCTGACATCGTCTTATTAATCGTTAGCTTACTATGCAAACATGACAAGTGAAATCTCCCGCAGCTTAAACATGTGAGAGGTTGATCGCGCAGAGAATCAGTGAGCGTGTAAAAGCATTTCAGTTCTGCTGAGCCAAATAAGACAGGTCAGGGTGAAGAAGTGACAGCCAAAGAAAAGCTTACCACAAAACGGAGAAGTTATGACAAATCAAACTATAAGGCAAAAAGAAAGTGCAGCTTTATGGTTTCATGGACAAAATAATTTCTGTGGCTGCAATATGATGAGCTAAATAACCAGGGCTGCACATAAGTGGTCCGCAGGTGCGCATTCGCTGTCAAAATAAAAAACACGCACAAGGGTTAGGGTTAAATTTAAAAACTGTACTTTTGAGTTAAAATATATATTTATAATTTTAATAAATGACAAATTAAAAAGGCATGAACATTTTTTTGTATCGAAGAAATATTGAACCGTGACACCAAAGTATCGAACCGAACCGAACCGTGAATTTTGTGTATCGTTGCACCCCTAATGTCCATGTATGTCTATCCCTACGTTGGGTGAGTGCTGAGTGTTTGTATATGTGTGCATGAGGGTGGGAATGCATGTTTGTGTCTGTGTGTGCCTGTTTGTCTGTGTCTATATGTCAGGTCGGGTCTCAGACTCCACCTCTCTGGGAACTCCCAGGCCCTCCAAGGCCTATCTCCCCTCACCACACTCCCTGCCAGTGACTGAAGCCCTCAGGGGTCGGTGCATTGGTGGTTCTTGGTGTCCGGGGCTGGGCGCTCAGGTATGTACAGCTCACTCCCGGTGGCTACTTGGCGGGGCCTGGCGCCTATTGCTCAGTCAGGCCTCCTCCGGGGTGCAGGGGGCCCTCGGGCCTCTGGCCTGTGGGCCTGCGGCTCGGTTCACTCTGGCACAGCTGGCTGCCGGCAGAGCCGGCGGGCACGCCGGTGCAGCCCCCTCTAGCTTCTGCTCGGTGGCTACTGGGTGACGCCTCGTCTGGGGATCCTCAGCCCTTCCCATGAGGGTGGCACGGATGCCCCTCCGGTGGTCCTCCTTGGGCTCTCGCACTCTGAGGCCTCTGGATGTCTGGGACCTGGATCTCCTCCATGCCTGCTTCATGCCCTGGGGGACGGGGCTATGGCTCTCTACATCCTCTTGCAGACCATTACATGTGGAAACCATTTGAATACAAGCTCGCTGATCCACACAGGTATGCACACGGGCGTTCACTGCTCGTAGACTTAAATTACACCTTTCTTGGCTACTACTTCAAAGCACATTGTGCGCTGTCTGTCCTGCGTGCTGCACAACAACATTGAATATTTAGTATTTACTGCTGTTCACACTTAGCTAGATTAATGCGATGGTGTTGTGTTTAGAAAGTTGCTTTGGTTTTTTTTGCTTGTTTTCTATTCTTTCTCTCTCAACAGGTGATCCAGGAGATTTTTTTTTCCCCCTTTCTCACTGTCCCTCTCCCCTTCTGTTTTTCTTTTCCTTCCTCTTTCTTTCTCCCTTTCCTATCCCTCACTCATGTCTGTCCCGTCTGTAACATCTGAAAATAAAATAAAATAAATAATAAAAACAAGTCGATCAAATGGACCAATACGGCAATGCCACGATGATCCATTTGGCAAAATAAATCCATTGGGTATCCTTGTTGGTCCTCAGACAACAATTCTGACGGCTAAAGAACCAAATGGGACAGGCAAAAAAAAAAAAAAAAAAAAAAAAAAAGGAAAGAAGAAACATGAAAACATGGCAGAGCCAATTGTCTATGCTAGAGCTGAAGAGGATGAACAGCCTTGGCTTCATATACAAAGAATGTTTCGCATAAAAGAAGTACAAAAGAACAGCTATGTCTTCAGCGTCAGTGTCTTCAGTGAGAGCCAAAACAACAACTTTTCAGTGTGAAAAAACTCAGCTCGCGTAACCTGAGGAAACGGTAAGTTTTCTCTAAATATCTTTTTAGCTGTGGTTAGCTGGATGTCAGAATCAGAATTCAGAATCAGAAAGGGTTTTAATGCCAAATGTTGAGCGGGTTTACAACATTAGGAAATTGCTGCGGCGCTTCAGTGCAAACATACTGTTATAAATTAAGCTTAAATAGACATGAAAATAAAAATGAGAATAAGAATTAAAAGTGCTAAGTAGATAGATAGATATATACATGATATATACATGAGTGCAGGTGGTGATCAGTGCCAAACATGGAATGATGCAGTGAACACAGCGTAGGGTCATGTGTTAGTGGTGAGAACAGTCATACGGTTATTGTTCATGTGTTCAACAGCAGAGGGGAAGAAACTGTTCTTATGGCGAGAGGTTCTGGTGCGAATGGACCGGAGCCTCCTGCCTGAGGGGAGCAGGTCAAACAGACTGTGTCCAGGGTGAGAAGGGTCAGCTGAGATCCGAACTGCACGCCCCAGTGTCCTGGAGGTGTACAGGTCCTGCAGAGATGGGAGTCTGCAGCCAATCACCTTCTCAGCAGAGCGCACAACACTCTGCAGTCTCTGTTTGTCCCTGATAGTGGCTCCAGCGTACCACACGGTGATGGAGGAGGTGAGGATGGACTCGATGATTGCGGTGTAGAATTGCATCATCGTCCGTGTTGGCAGGTTGAATTTCTTCAGCTGCCTCAGGAAGTACATCCTCTGCTGGGCTTTCTTAATGACGGAGGTGATGGTGGGCTCCCACTTCAGGTCCTGGGTGATGGTGGTACCCAGGAAGCGGAATGAGTCCACAGAGGTGATGGGGGTGTCAGTCAGGATGATGGGGGGGAGTGGAGCTGTGTGCTTCCTGAAGTCCACAATAATCTCCACTGTCTTCTGGGCATTCAGCACTAGGTTGTTGTGGCTGCACCAAGACACCAGACGTTCAACCTCCCTCCTGTAGGCAGACTCATCCCCGTCCGAGATGAGTCCAATAACGGTGGTGTCATCTGCAAACTTGATTAGCTTGACAGACTGGTGGGTGGAGGTGCAGCAGTTGGTGTACAGGGAGAAGAGCAGGGGAGAAAGAACACAGCCCTGAGGGGAGCCGGTGCTGATGGTCCGGGAGTCCGAGACATTCTTTCCCAGCCTCACATGCTGCTTCCTGTCCGTCAGGAAGTCAGTGATCCACCGGCAGATGGGATCAGGCACATTCATCTGGGAAAGCTTGCCTTGGAGATGGTCTGGAAGGATGGTATTGAAGGCAGAGCTGAAGTCCACAAACAGGATCCTGGCGTAGGTTCCTGGGGAGTCCAGATGCTGCAGGATGAAGTGTAGGGCCATGTTGATGGCGTCATCTACAGACCTGTTGGCTCTGTATGCAAACTGCAGGGGGTCCAGGAGGGGGGCCGTGAGGGTCTTGAGATAGGAGAGAACCAGGCGCTCAAATGACTTCATGACCACAGATGTCAGAGCCACGGGTCTGTAGTCATTTAGTCCAGTGATCCTAGGTTTCTTGGGGACAGGGATTATGGTAGAGGACTTGAAGCAGGCAGGCACATGACATGCCTGCAGTGAGGAGTTGAAAATGCCAGAAAACACTGGGGCCAGCTCGTTTGCACAGTGTCTGAGGGTGGCAGGAGACACACTGTCTGGGCCGGGAGCTTTTCGAGCATTCAGACTCTTAAACTGCTTCCTCACACCTTCTTCATGAATATGAAGAGTTGTGGTGGGAGGAGGTGGTGTGAAATCCTCCTTTGTGTGGGGTGAGGAGGGGGGTGTTGTAGGTGAAGTGTTTGAAGGTGGTGATGGCTCTATGGAGGGGGGAGAGGTGGGGGAATGAGTGTCCAAAATGTCTCTATTGTTGGGGCCGTTGGAGGTGTGAAGGCTGCCTGATGGCTCGTCAAAACGGCAGTAAAAGTCGTTGAGGGTGTTGGCCAAGAGCAAGTCATCAGTGGAGTGGGGGGTTTTAGGCTTGTAGTTGGTGATATTCCTAAAACCTTTCCACACAGAGGCCGAGTCATTCTCTGAGATCTGCTGCTGCATCTTCTCAGAGTGCTGATGTTTAGCAACGTCCACTTCTTTAGTGAACCTGTACTTGGCCTCTCTGTAGCAGTCCCTGTCTCCGCTTCTGAACGCCTTTCTCTTTTCCAGCCACAGCTTTTTGAGTTTAGGAGTAAACCAGGGTTTGTCATTGTTATAACTCACCCTGGTGCGTGATGGCACAATGCTGTCCTCACAGAAGTGGATATAGGAGGTGACAGTGTCCGTAAACTCGTCCAAGCTGTTAGAAGCAGCCTTCATTGTGTCCCAGTCTGTAGACTCCAAACACGTGCGAAGCTCCTCCACAGCCTCGTTGCTCCACAGGTTTTTGGTCCTCACGACAGGTTTGGAGAGCTTCAGCCTCTGTCTGTACGCAGGGATTAGGTGGATCATGACGTGATCAGAAAGTCCGAGTGAAGCATGGGGCACCCCACGATAGGCCCCGCTGATCGTGCTGTAACAGTGGTCTAATGTCCTCTCCTCTCTGGTCGGGCATTTAATATACTGCTTGTATTTGGGAAGCTCATGGCTCAGATTGGCTTTGTTAAAGTCCCCAAGAGCAATGATGAGAGAGTCCAGGAATGTCCGCTCCATGTGCAGTATCTGCTCCGCGAGTGCGCACTGAGCTGCCTGCGCATCCGCATCTGGCGGGATGTAAACAGCGGCCAGGATGAATGAAGCAAACTCCCACGGAGAGTAAAACGGTTTGCAGTGAATAAAAAGGTATTCCAGAGAGGAAGAGCAGTGCTGAGCAATCACTGTTACATCTGTGCACCAGCCACTATTAATGTAGAAGCAGACACCTCCACCTTTGGTCTTACCAGAGAGAGAGGCCTGCCGGTCCGCGCGCAGCAGATGAAAGCCCTCCAGCTTGAGCGCGCTGTCCGGGATGTCCTCACAGAGCCACGACTCCGTAAAACATAAGACACAGGAGGAGGCAGAGTCTCTGTTCATGCTTCTCATCAAGGCCAGCTCGTCTATTTTATTCCTGAGTGAGCGTACATTGGAAAGGAAGATCCCAGGAAGAGCAGTTCGCAGTCCACGTCTCCTCAGACGCACGAGTGCGCCGGCTCGCTTACCTCTCTTTCTGCGTCTCACTTTCCTGATCAGAGTCTGCAGTAAATCTGCCGCAGATGCGACAAATATTGGAAGTAAATCCACAGGTGTTTTAGTCCTGTAGTTAAGAAGCTCTTCTCTGGTGTAAGAATATCCAGAGGAGTGCCCAGACACAGAAGTTATGCACAAAAACAAAACAGAAGTAACGCACTGAAGCACCAGGGCATCCATACGCGGCGCCATCTTGGATCTGTCAGTCTTATGTTACAGACGCTGTGTCGAGCTCGAGCTGCGAGTCATATTTCCGGCGCTACGTTGTAGTGAGATAAGTTTGTGGGTGTTTTGTGCAGCTTCGGCTGTCCTTTTAACTGCTCGCTGATTAGCTAGCGTGAGCTATAAGCTAACAGCTAGCCTGGTTAATGACGCTAGAGTTCCACGCACATGCAAACAGCTCGTCTCTACTGCTTTAACTGTTAAAACAGAAGGCAGTACTGCGGCTGACAGGGTTTATTATGTGAAACAGCAGCTTGTTTAGTTTAAACAGTCTGCATTAAGCTGGGCAAACACTGCGCGATTTTTTTTCAGTCGCGTTATTCAGCTCCTGCTCAAACTGTACAATTTAATCTCAGGGGTTAGAAGTTCATAGGTCACGATGTAGGGTCTCACACTATACGGCCTGATGCTCTGATACGACCTGAGTGCTCAAACTGTGCGTTTATAACATGAAGCTTATCATACAAAATCTGTCTCTCGCTCTCCCTCTCTGTCTTTCACTCACACAGACACACACACCATCAACTTTGCTAAATTACTAATGGAAAACATTGACCAGACAGCTGCAATTGAGCAGCAATGTCCATCCAACTCTTTTCATGGTTGTTGTAGTCGTGATAATTTTGTGAGGTCACATTGAAAAGCCTCGGATACAGAAGCGTAGAGCTGCCACCCAGGCAAATGTTAGTACAATATACCTTTCACGTTTGAACAATATAATATCACGGTATTACAATATACAGAATTATCACATTCGTACAATATAAATATTATATAGGCTACATCGCAGCTCGTCGCGCTTCCATCACCGTCTTTCTCGTCTTTTCCCAGAGTAACAGCCAAACAGGAGGATCTATTGGCTAGCACTGCTTAGCCTTGCACACATTCTTATTTTAAACTTAATCTGGAATTCATTGCAAACTGTTTGTGCGGGATATGAATGACAAGATTTTGTTTTTCTACAAGAGTTAGTAAAAAAACATCTCCAGTGTGATCAAATCTTCTTGCCAGACATCTGCAGCTTGGCAGCACTATAATGACCAGACCTAATTCTTTTGAAAACCATACGTCTTTCCACAGGTCTCAACTTCATCAGACATCACCTAGACTCAGAGATGAGGTCAGCACAAACAGCAGCCTAACCGAGTAAGATGATGGATCCATGGGGTCAGGACAGCCAGAAGCAGGGCTGGAGAGGTACCTTTCATGTCCATTCACTGGAGGTGTGGATCTATTGCATGGCTTTTCTCAGATCAAGATGCTGTTGATCAAAATCAATACAGCTCTTCCTGCACCTGGAGCTTGTGAAGAACTTCTCAGTCATGCAGGACTCCTGTTCACTGCTAAACAGTTACAGCTTCACAGCAAGAACCTTGAGAGCAAACTGCTGCTGAAGCTTAACCATCACCTCACTGAGTGAAGAAATGGCACATTTTTGCTAAATATGCAGAAATAGATGCACACCCATACAACTTATGGTAAACTGAGCTGCCTTATATGAACATACGTTGAAGATGCCTCGTTCTGTTTTCTCTGAGGCTGCTGTGCCATTTGGAGCAAAAATGAATATAAAGTTTACAGCATATCTTGTCACTGGAAATTGTTTGCACTGTTTATATATTTATATTATTTACTGTAGGTATTGGTGAAAAAAGCTTTATGTTGTGAAAAACTGAAATCTGGAAATTTTTTGTTGATGTTTTTACATATTCCTGTTGAAAATACTAAAATTTGTATATTTATTTATTTTTGTTTGTCTGATAGCATTTATTTATAAAATAAATCGGACATTTCAAAAAGTTACTCGCTACTCGAGTAGTCTTTTCACCAAGTACTTTTTTACTCTTACTTGAGTAACATTTTTGAAGACTACTTTTCACTTTTACTTGAGTAATAATATTTTAAAGTAATGCTACTCTTACTTGAGTACAATTTTTGGATATTCGACCCACCTCTGAGTGTCAGGACGCTGAAGAACCTGAGGCCAACCACTGAGATATGATCAGTGTTGGGGAGTAACGGAATACATGTACCGCCGTTACGTATTTAAAATACAAAATATGAGTAACTGTATTCCGTTACAGTTACCGTTTAAAAAGGTGGTATTCAGAATACAGTTACTTTGTTGAAATAAATGGATTACACTGCGGTACTTTCCTGTTTCATATTGTCGCGGGTCAGGACTATTTGGGTTTTGTTTGACAGCTACGTTCTGTTGTTCCAGGCGGCAGCGTTACGGTTGCCATGGTTACAGGGCGACGCTCTCTCTCTCTCTGCGACTGTGTGTTTCCTGGGTGAGAGAGCGCCTTTTTGTTGTTGTTGTGCTAAGCTAACAGGCAGAATGCTACAAGCATAGCTCTAAAGAATGTAGCATCATGGGCAGTGTAGTCCGTGTTGCAGGGAGAATGGACTGCCATACACGTTATGTGTCTGTGAGCGCGAGGAGGGAGAAAAAGGGGAGTGGAAAGGTACGAGTTGTCATCAAGCAAAAACGGGAGCTGGAAGCATGTAAATATAATAATAACCACTGCAGCCAAGAAGAGTGCCTGACGAGCCCAGTTGTAAGTAAGCTATTAAGACTCGACTGTACACCGTGTTCGTGTTTTCCTCCGAAAACAATAAGTTCCGTTGGAGCAGCCTTTCAACGCCTCTCTCTGTCTCTCGCAATAAAAGTTGACCCAGACAACAAAGTAAAGCTATTTTTCGGCTACGAGCCGACAGGGACCCCGCCGTATTAGTCAGAGGTCCCTTTACTACAGTTTGGAGTCGCGGACCTTCAGTAATAATAATAAATCACACAGCAATAGTACATTCACGTTGTTGTAAAAAGTATGATAATATATTAAGTAATCGAAAGTATTCAGAATACGTTACTGTCATTGAGTAACGTAACGGAATACGTTACAGAATACATTTTGGGGCATGTATTCTGTATTCTGTAATGGAATACATTTTAAAAGTAACCTTCCCAACACTGGATATGATGTGGGGAAAATGAACAGAGGGAGTGATTTTAAGTCTGATTTCAGACTATGTAAGTATTAGTTAAGCCAAAAGTAGGGCAAAACCTTTGTGGCCCCGAAGTTCTAATCCCCACAACATATTGATAGATTAGTAAGCAAAATTTTTCTGTGGTTAAGATTTTTGGGGTTGTTGTTTTAGTGATGGGTCGATTCTGATAGTTAGGTTTGGTTTGTTTTCTTATTTCAATAGAGGGAGTTTTATTAATGGACATGTCTATAACGGGGCCCTTTATAATTGTAACAGTGCACTTAGAAAAAACCTGTCAGGTGATTATGTTTTGTGCTTTGATGAGCTAATAATCAGCTCTCCTTTTTCTCATTTTTTGTTCTAAGCAGGCCTGTAAGATTGTGTTAGAGGTTTTCTACATTATTCAATATAACCAAATCTCTATAATACAATATAATCAAGTAAGCCTTATATTCTAAACCAAGTATGCCTTATATTGTATGTGTGTTCATATAGTTTCACACGGGCAACGCTTATTGTTAAAGAGAACATAATGCATTCCTTACTTAAGTGTTTAAGATGTTTTGACAAGTCATGATATACTTTGTATTCCTCACCTCAGTATGTGATGTCAGATAAGCATGATATACTCCTACATTGTTATTTTCAGAATATGTGTGCAAGGTTAGATAAGCTGAGATAATGCCTGACCCCTGCTCTGACAGTTAAAAGAGGAAGTACTATGTAACCCATTTTGCCTTATAAATAAAGCAAGCAAGCCTGCACTCGGTGTGTCTGTCTTCTCAGAGACATTCACCCGTGTACACGTTCTTAAACTCTGAGTCGGTCTGCAGTGTCTTATTTCTCTTACTTGTGAACAGATGTCTAAACCCCTGACATTTAATTGGTCCTTCGTAGCCGGATAACTACCTGTTATTTTTAACGTCTAGTTCTCCACAGACGGTCTTCATCGATCCTGACGTCGTGTTGCCTGCGCTGGAAAAAACCTGTGCACAGTAAAGGAGAAAATCCGGGAGCGTGAATTCGATCTCCGGTCAGCGAGGCCCCACGGCGCCAGGACCCGATGAGCCGGATCCAAAACGCAGCGCCACAGTAAGATATGAAACACTGCATTCCATCAAGCGCTAAAATACGTTGATATTGAGATTTTCCTCTAAAATAGTGTGTAAACCTGGTGAGCGCCGACAGATCTCAGTCCAAGAGGGACTCTTAGGAGACAACAGGCAAGAGCGAAATTCTAGAAATCGCTATTAAAAGTTCCGGTTGCTCTGGGTAAGCAGCTGTAACGGAACAAGTTCCGGTCGCTCTGGGAGTGGCTGCAACGGAACAGGTTGAAGGTGTTACATAAAAAATTACGGAAAATCTCAATAAAAATCATAAAAGCGCGCTCTGTTTGCGTTATCAAAGAGGAGTGAGTTGTCATTTACGACCCAATACGCGGTCGAACCGCTCCTCTAACTGTTTTCCTGTGTACACTCACGTACTGGTTAAAGTGGGATCGATTAGGTTGTGCGTCATCACGTAAAATCAATAACCGCTCACTCGAGTAGCCAGTGAGTAGAAGCCTGTTATTGATAACCCGCCCACTTTTGGCATACCAGAGACAGTGTCACAGTTCAGACGTAATTAGTTTAAAATGGGTAACTCTAAAACGAAAGTAAAATTAACAGCAGATGAAGAATGGTTAGAAAAAAAAACTGTTCAAATGCAGGAATAGTCAGTGCAAAAAGGTGGAGAAATCCACATAAAATATATTGTCCAGCTTGGCAAGGCAAATGCACCCCTGATTCAATAAATGCTTTAAAAGCCGCTTTGCAAAAGGAGCTGTATGAGGGAAAAAGTCAGAAGAAAAAAGCAAAAAGTAGGACAAAGAAGGGACAAGAGAGATATTAAATGCTATAATTGTGGAAAAAACGGGCATTTTGCTCGAGACTGCAGGAGTGTAAGTCAGGAACAGGAAAGTGATGATGACAGGCGTAGAAGGCGTGATGAATGACTAGCACGAGAGGAAGGAAGTGAAACAGATGAAGCGGAGGTTTACAATGTAGAACAACTACTGTTAGGTTCAGAAGACAAGCCAACAGTTGTAATATATGTGAAAGGTGTGCCGTTAAAAAATGTTTTGAGACACAGGAGCTTGTAAAACTGTTTTAACTGTAGAAGTCCCAAATGTAACATTCTCAAATAACACTATAATTGTGAAATCAGCCTCAGGACATGTGACAAAACAGCATCTAACCGATCCCCTTTTTATGTCACACAGAGATAGTGGCCGTGGCTGCAAAAATCAGTGCATTTATGACCCATCATGCCCAGATTGTATGAAATAAATAAAAGGAAATCATTCATATGAAGACCTTTTCTATAAAAAAGAGAGATGCATAAGGTAGATTAAGGCTGTGTCATTGTTCAGCCAAGGAAAGTGTGTGAAAAGATAAATGTTTCCATCCTGGAAGTGGGTGAGACTGCAGCTCGTCCACAGTCCCTGATGGATACAAAATAAAATATAATAATCTGAAGGTTGGATCTGAGATGAGGCAAACAGAAGACCAGTCCAAAAGTAGGCACAAACCTGTTCAGAGAAAAAGCAAATTTGTACAGATTGGATGAATTCTAAATTATCTGTTTGCTGAGTAAGATGATCCTAACTATTAAATTAGCTTAGTAGTAGTATAGTGATATACACTAATAAAATATTGTAATATACTATTGTCAATATATAGACAGAAAAAGATGATAATAATTAATAAAGATATAATATTAATATTGTTATGAAGTAGTCTGCATCAAGCTTAAAGGTTTGCTCAAACTCAGTATAATGACATATGAGATGAAGAAAATAAAAGCAATATCTAAACCAATTAGGTGCATAGAGGCACTTAACCTGTTTGAAAACCTGTCATTTATCCTAGATAAATATTACTGAGATGTGGAGCACATCTATAATAACAACTAATAAGCCAAACCCTGTAGAAAATAACTAAACCTACAGGATTATGAAGCTGAATTAAATGTGTGGACACCGCTAAGTTGATGAGCATGTTACACATTTATTTTTATTTATTTATTTTTTTATTTATTGGTTTTTTTAGAGCAGAGGCTGCATAAAAGCCAACACATGCAACTGTCTGTGAGCTCAGTTTCCCCTCACACTTCTGCTCTGTTTCTGGCAACATTTTTCTTTGTCTTCTTGTATCCTGACTCATGTATGTTTTTGTTTTGTTTGATTATTTTGTTAGTTTGGAAACAAATTTGTGCCAATACTTGTGGATTATGGTGACACATAGTGATTAGGCATATGATTTACAAATGCCCAGTTTTAGAACTGTGAGCTATGAACAATGCAAAGTTTAGGAAAAAAAAAATATATATATATATATATATATACACAAAACAAAAAACTTCAAAGTTTGAAATATGTAAGATGTGTGAATTCTTTGAAAAACTAGAAGGTATCTAAAATTGCCTCAAGTGAAAATGAAATTCTCTAATGACACTCTGATAGTTAGGTCAGCATAAAGGCCAGAAGGCCTGTGAAACCACAATATCCTTTGAGTGCAGAAGCAAAGGAAAGAATTAGGCCAGTAATTGCAGACATGCAGAAAGCAGGTATTCTCGTGAAAACTAATAAAGCCACGTGTAATACACCCATTTTTCCTGTAAAAAAAGCCAATACAGGAAAATATCGTCTAGTGCATGACCTAAGAGCAATAAATGAGGTAACAGAGCAAATACCTCCAGTGGTTGCTAATCCACATACCATTTTAAATCAAGTAACACCAAAAGAACAATGGTTCTCGGTGATTGACCTCTCAAATGCATTTTTCTCTGTTCCCCTTACACCAAGATTCACAGAATCTATTTGGATTTACTTTTGATAATGAAAAATACACATACACCAGGCTACCACAAGGATTTCAAAATAGCCTACCACTGTATGCAGAAGCTCTAAAGAAATCAATGTCATTTTGCTCTCTCCCTGCTCCAGGAAAATTTCTGCTGTATGTAGATGACATATTGATCACAGGCCATACACAGGATGACACAGAAAAAACAAGAGGAAATAACTTTGCTGATAAAGCAGCCAAAGCAGCTGCAGAAAAACACATTGATGTTTTAACAACAGAAACCATAGATTTAATACCATTTGAAATACTAGAAGATGCACAAAAGACAGCATCACTAAGTGAACAAAAATCTTGGTTGAAAGATGGAGCAGAATTAAAAAATAATCTCATGATATGAAATGGCAAACCAGTTCTTCCAAAATTTTTGCATAAGACCCCACTTTAGTGACACATTCAAAAACTCACGTGTCAAGAGGTGGGATGATTCATATACTTAATAAACAATTCTACACAAAATTTTTGAAAGATCAGCATAAAGAAGTGATACTAAGCAATCAACTGCCGAGTGATCTATCTCCAGTCTCTTGCAGGTTGAACCCCGGTGATTGGATTCTGATTAAAGTCCTCCAGAGGAAAAACTGGAAGTCTCCGCGGTGGGAGGGCCCATTTCAAGTGTTGCTGACAACACCGACAGCTTGTAAGATAGCCGAACGACCGTCGTGGATCCATCAAAGCCACGTGAAGAAAGTGTTTGCACCACAATAAGACGCCGGTTCCCCCGACTCTTACGTGAAACCCTGTTGAAGGACAGGGCTGATCGGGTTTTCCCGCCCTGTACCTTCTCGGCAGTGGGCTACTCACGTGGAGCTCGGGTGTGCCTGGTCGCCCTGAAGAACAAACACATAATAAAGAGTGACCCATCCCACCAAAGAGAGGAACCAATGACAACACCGGGGACGCCTGAAATGCAAGGAGCCAACGTGATGAATCTAGGAGAAGAAGAGCCGCCAGCACCAGCCCCAAAGCTGGTATGTTTAAGTGCTTGTCACTTTCAACGGAAACGGTTCATGTGCCGCCTGATCTGACTGGTGGCCGGCATCATCTTAGGGGTGATGCTCTTCTGGCTGATACCTGGAAGAGCCCACAGAATAACACCAACAATTCCCATCTAACTGAGATGACCCAAGATCACATTCACCCTTGGATGAACAATGCCTGGTACCGATATCTATACAATACCATAGAAGAATGAAGAAATTGATGCAATCCGCATCACTGTCATGCAACACCGAGTAGCTTTGGACATTGTTCTTGCAGAGAAAGGAGGTCTCTGTGTATTGTTCAACAAGACATGTTGCACCTACATACCTGACAACATACACTCAGTAAACATGACAAATGCTTTGAATGTTCTGAAACAACTGAGAGACGCTCAGCAACAGGACTACGAGACTGATGAGCAAAACTGGTGGGACTGGTTGCTGAGCGGCTCCTGGAAATCTTTGCTGATTAAAGGCCTGATGGCCCTTTTCACTATGATGATATTATTTTGCATTTTCGCTGCTTGCATTATTCCTTGTTTGAGAAGCATGGTGATGAAAATGTTTAACCGTACTTCAGGAAATTATGTCCTGATCCAGAGAAATATGGAAGATCCCCATCGCCAGTATGATATGCTAAATATGGAAGACAGAGTGGAGAATCCCTATTATAGTCTTCACAGAGCTGCTATTTAAGTATTTCACCAAATGCTGTTTAGATACTTCACTGAATGACATGCAAGTTGAAAATGTGATTTAACAAGTGACTATGCATTGATTTAAACCTGTGAAATATATTAACAACAGGAGGGAAATGTTAGAGGTTTTCTACATTATTCAATATAACCAAATCTCTATAATACAATATAATCAAGTAAGCCTTATATTCTAAACCAAGTATGCCTTATATTGTATGTGTGTTCATATAGTTTCACACGGGCAACGCTTATTGTTAAAGAGAACATAATGCATTCCTTACTTAAGTGTTTAAGATGTTTTGACAAGTCATGATATACTTTGTATTCTTCACCTCAGTATGTGATGTCAGATAAGCATGATATACTCCTACATTGTTATTTTCAGAATATGTGTGCAAGGTTAGATAAGCTGAGATAATGCCTGACCCCTGCTCTGACAGTTAAAAGAGGAAGTACTATGTAACCCATTTTGCCTTATAAATAAAGCAAGCAAGCCTGCACTCGGGGTGTCTGTCTTCTCAGAGGCATTCACCCGTGTACACGTTCTTAAACTCTGAGTCGGTCTGCAGTGTCTTATTTCTCTTACTTGTGAACAGATGTCTAAACCCCTGACAGATTGAATTAACAGCGCTGTAAAAAAAAAAAACTTTCGGGAGAGCAAATATAAGGTGAGCTTTTCCAGATTACAATGGGCTGAGGAAAAGCCACCTGTTGGAACCTGTGAGTTCCTGTCTAAAAGGATTGTCGTGTATCAATCCAGACCAAAAATGATAAACAATTGTTTTTTCTTTTGAGTGAATGCATGTGAGTGAATGTGTGTGACTGGACTATGACTGGACTGACGATGTGAACTAAAGGTTTGACTGACTGGACACTGAGACAAAGACTAGACCAAGTTTTGTTCCTTATAGCACAGATTGGATCACAGTGAAGGAAGGACAGTGGGGAAAACTGAGTTTGACATGTGAAGTTCAGGTTAACATACAGGTTTTGTTTCTAGGAAGTTCCAAGGATGCAAAAGATTTGACATGGTGAGTAAATTGATTTTATTCCTTAAACACAGGTTTGCAGGCCCGGAGCAAATATACCTGAGAGGAGGATCGCTGAGGTGTTTTGAGAAATAATTTGACTAACCTTTTTCTTTTAATTTCCAAAGAGGTGGTGAAACATGTTCAGTTTGAAAAGGTGTCAAAAGCGGGAATTTTAGGTTTAATTTGGAATTTGATGAACACAGTAGATTATTGAGGTGTAGCAAAGAGAGGCGGTTTGTTTTCTATCCTTTACAGGAGAAGACTCCAGAACCAGAGCAAAACCACGGAGGGGTTGGTGAGAATCCAGAAACCAACCGTCAGAAAGGGGAACTCAAAAGAAGCACAGAGCACAGAGAATCGCCCAGTTTCAGAAAATCTGTTGTTTAGATTGAATAGTTTGTAGGATTTCTATGTTATGTAAATTGCCCAAACACAGTGTTCAGGCTGGATATGCGCTACCCGTTAAAGGGGGCGAAGAAACCAGGACTAAGTTTTAAAGACGAAACGGGTTAACTCTATAGCGGCTATTTCCAAAGAGTGACAAAAGTAATGTAGGAAAACTAATTATATCGGTTTTTAGTTAACAGTAGTTATTGAGGGAGTCAGTTAATTAGGTTAACTTCTAAAATTGGTTAAAAAGGGGGAAACTGGTAAGGAATAAACATATTCTTAGTGCTTATTTTCTGATTATATTGTTTTATGTATTTTAGTAATAAAAGCTTGTAAAGCAAGGCCACTTTTGACTCACAAACTAAGTGCTCAGCCAGACTGAAAAACAGGAAGTTAGTGTAGAGCTGTACAAGCATATAAATAAAAACAGGAAACCAGACAAAAAGAGGAACTAGTAACATATAAGGAGTGTTTGTATCGAAACTATGTGTGACGTGTAAAGTACCAAAATAACACCTATATGAGACACATTTTTAGCTTCTAATGTCAGAGATTCTGCAACTGGCTTTGGGCTGTGCAGGGCTCTCTCTCTTCCAGAAGATGATTGAATAAAGAATTAGAAATGTTTTGACCACTCCTGAGTCGGGTTTTGTCTGTTCTACCATAGGGATAAAAGAATTGGGTTTAATACAACCTATATTCTCTGATGAACTGACGGACATGCAGCATCCAAATAAAAGATTTTCATGCTGACACAACAAATCACGACTTTGAGTTAAGATGATGGAATAAAGAAAATTGTTACCTGTTAAGAACTACAATGTATGAAGTTTTGAATTCACTTGTTGATTTAGTTTTGGTTTATTTTTCCTGAGAAAAAAGGTTGCACTGACGGTCCTCCTCGCTATCAGAGGTATTATGTGGTATGTTTCACCACATAATACACCATAATACAATGACTTGAACAAAATGATTAGGTGAATTTTAGTGTGTCATCATGTTAACATTGTTTTAAAGGCCTCCCAAAGAATCGAGTTCTTGTGATTGGTTGGTTGATTTTTTGCTATTGAAATGAAATTCTCCACTATGAATGTGGTTGAATTTGTTTAATGTTGCCGTATGTAGTTTTAAATTTAATTCAATTTAAGCTAAAGTTCATGTGTAAAATACTGATGGTCTGTCTGTACTAATAAAAAGAACCTGTATAAGATGTGCCCTGGTCTCAAGCAGTGCTTTCATAACCCTGTGATGGCCAAGTGTTATTTTTAGAGCTCAGGTGGATGATAATGAGCATGTAAATGTTTGGTTTCCTTCCAGAACAGCAGAGATAGTGAGGCAAACTCGTTTACCCTGCAGAGACTTCACTGGTTAAATCATCCTAATTAGCCAACAAACCCATACGGTGTCTCCTGGGAACATGCTCCCTGCAGGAGGCCCAGATTAAAATGAATGGAGAAGGGGGTTGCAAGTACACTTTTTCTCTTTTCAAAGTCTTTGATTCCAGACTGAAAAGATTTCCAACAGATACATATTTAATGACTGTGTTTTCCACACCTTTGTGACTTTGTACAGGGATATGAATTCTAATCTTTAAATGGAACATTTAGAACATTTTTACACAATGCACCCAAATGCAGACACTGACGAGGACTGAAAACATGCCTTTTATCGAGGCAGCACAAAACCATAATCATACTCAGAAATGCAAAGACTAAACTAACAAAATCTAGACAGGAAGGAAACTAGAATCAAGTAAAAGCTAAAGACCTGAGATGTGGAACACAACACATGGGAAAAGTCATGGGTGATGAGAAACAGCAGATGGCATGCAGGAGAGCACAACTGAGAGAAAGCAAACATAACAAGGAGACAAGACAAAGGGAAGCAAAACTAGATGCACTACATGCAGGACAAAGTATCAAAATAAAACCGAAAACATGAGACAATTCACAAAGAGGCAGACTAGACACTGAGATGTGGAAACATGACAGACTCTACAACAGAGGGAACATGAAACACAGAGACAAAAGTAAGTAGACGTGGAACATAAAGACAGAAAACTAAGACTAAGCATAAACACACGGAGAACCTAGAAACCAGGAACAGTGAATATAGTACAAAACACAAAACCTAGCTAGCAATCACACACTATTAAAGTCACAGCGCCCAAGTTGAAATCCCTTTTTTTTACTACTAAGACTACGATAATATCTTATTTTAACTGTTTGAGTTTTAGTAATTTAAGTTTTTGTTTCACCAGACTGTACAAGGATGTTATCATAGGAAGCACTGACTCAGACTGTGGGGTAATATATCACATGCTTTCGTAAAAATTTTTCTCTTAAGCTTACTTTCTATGAAAATTATGGTCTCAATCTAATGACTTTCATTAGAATTATTTTTTATGTCAAGTGCCACATGGAGTTTAGTGACAGTTCAGGCAGGCAGGCGACTTCTGTTACTTCTTTGCTTTTTTTATTCACCCCCAATCTAAAGTCTGTCTCTTGGTTCCAGTAGATCCAGTTTTTGAGTTTTGTTCTCAACTTATTTTTAATTTCTTTGAAACTTTAAGATCATGTATATTCTACTTCCTGAGTATGTTATCTTCTAGTCCCTTTGAATGTGACATTTTTAGTTCTTGATTTCTAGTTTGTTTATGTTTGGTTCCAATCATGTCCAGTCTATCTGTGTGTCCTGTCATCAGTGTCACTGTGTTTGTTTGCCTCCAATCTCCTCAGCCATGCCCACGACTTATTGCAAAATCATTGTACACATTGTACATGTTTAAACCATTACCTTTGCACTACAGCTGCTATGGTATTTTTAGTATTTATTTATTTTACTCTATTTTTTAATTCACAATCAGATCGATCAGTGAATCGATGTCTCGTTCACTCTTGGCATACAGCTTGATTCACTGATCCACACTACCAGGCTATACAGCAATGACATTGGAATGTCGTTCAGACTGGAGAAGTGTAGTCGGATGGTAACAAAGAGAGGGAAGGTAGTCAGAACTGAGGGGATTGAACTACTAGAAGGCAACATTGCAGACATAGAGGACAATTACAAGTACCTGGGGATCCCGCAGGTGAATGGGAACCATGAAGAGGCCGCTAGAAAAGCTGCAACCACCAAGTACCTGCAGAGGGTCAGGCAAGTCCTGAGGAGTCAGCTGAATGGTAAGAACAAGATCCGGGCCATCAACACCTACGCCCTGCCCGTGAAACGATCAGGTACCCTGCTGGGGTAATAGGCTGGCCAAAGGAGGAGATAGAAGCCACTGACATAAAGACAAGAAAGCTCCTTACCATGCATGGAGGGTTTCACCCCAAGTCCAGCACCCTGAGGCTGTACGCTAAGCGGAAGGAAGGGGGCCGGGGACTGGTGAGTGTCAGCACCACAGTCCAGGATGAGACAACGAACATCCAAGAATACATTGGGAAGATGGCCCCAACTGACCGAGTGCTCAGTGAATACCTCAGGCAGCAGAAACCCAAGAAAGAGGAGGGAGACGAGAAACCATCATGGAAGGACAGGCCCCTGCACGGTATGTACCACCGGCAGATAGAGGAGGTGGCTGATATCCAGAAAACCTACCAGTGGCTGGACAAAGCTGGACTGAAAGACAGCACAGAGGCACTAATCATGGCAGCACAAGAACAAGCTCTGAGTACAAGATCCATAGAGGCTGGGGTCTATCACACCAGGCAAGACCCCAGGTGCAGGCTGTGTAAAGATGCCCCAGAGACAATCCAGCACATAACAGCAGGGTGCAAGATGCTAGCAGGCAAGGCATACATGGAACGCCATAACCAAGTGGCCGGCATAGTGTACAGGAACATCTGTGCCGAGTATAACCTGGAAGTCCCGAGGTCAAAATGGGAGATGCCCCCAAGGGTGGTGGAGAATGACCGAGCTAAGATCCTGTGGGACTTCCAGATACAGACGGACAAAATGGTGGTGGCTAACCAACCGGACATAGTGGTGGTAGACAAACAGAAGAAGACGGCCGTAGTGATCGATGTAGCGGTTCCGAATGACAGCAATATCAGGAAGAAGGAACACGAGAAGCTGGAGAAATACCAAGGGCTCAGAGAAGAGCTCGAGAGGATGTGGAGGGTGAAGGTAACGGTGGTCCCCGTGGTAATCGGAGCACTAGGTGCGGTGACTCCCAAGCTAGGCGAGTGGCTCCAGCAGATCCCGGGAACAACATCGGAGATCTCTGTCCAGAAGAGCGCAGTCCTGGGAACAGCTAAGATACTGCGCAGGACCCTCAAGCTCCCAGGCCTCTGGTAGAGGACCCGAGCTTGAAGGATAAACCGCCCGCAGGGGCGTGCTGGGTGTTTAAATATATATATATATATATATATATATATATATATATATATATATATATATATATAGCTTATTTTATCTTTTATCTAAGTGTTACTTTATCGTCAATATTTGATTCTCTACATCTGCTATTGAGGGGACTGTCAGGCTAAGTGTGTCATTGCCAATAGTGATGTGCCATTGTTACATTGTCGTACATGACAATAGTAAAATGTGAAACTTGAGCTCATCTCTGTCTGGTCTCTCTGTGTTCCGTCTCTGTGAATACATTTGTAGTCCTGTCCCTGTGTTTTTCTTTCCTGTTTCATTATCCATCCCTTGATCTTTCCTCCCATTGTCTCCCCAGGCTGTCTTGTTTTTGTGTTTATTCCTAGTTCCAGTATCAAGTTCACATCTTAGTCTGAGTCTCAGTATGTGTGTGTCTGTGTGTGCGTTACTTCTTGTTTTATTTTAAAGGTCTTCTGTCTCGTGTGTGTGATGTTCAGTTTTGCTTCTGTCTCGTCAGCTATGATTGTTTTCAGCTGTGTACCCATGCATCTCCACTTCACTTAATCACCCTCCTGTGTATGTATTGTCTGCATGTCGCTCTGTTCTTTGTCATGTCCTCCCTCACTGCGTGACCAGCCTCTGGCTGTCAGTCAGTCCATCAGTTCTGCATTTTGTCAGTGGTTCTCAGTCCACTCAGTCACTGCTATGCTTTTGATGTCTTCCTGGTTTGTAAGCATTAACAAAAGCTGTGATTTTAAGTTTAGCTGAATCCTGCATAATGACTGAAAACTATGCAGGTTAGAATGAGAATGAGTTTTTCACATATTTTTCATTTGTTTTTTGGGACTCTGCTATGGCTTTATAAAAGGCCGGATCTCTATGGGTAATAATATTGATGCTAGTAGTTTGGGGTTTTTTTTTATGAAATAATTCTGTTATGTGTGCAAGCAGAAATAATTTATGGTTTCCAAACAAAAAATATTCTCTTTCAAAATGTTATGTTGAAAATCCCTTGATGTGTTTAAAAAAAAAAAAAAAAAAAACACTTGGGGAAAATTTTGACAAACACTTTAAATTGCAGGGGGTGTCTAATAATTGGATGTGATGAGCAAGAGGTGAATTTACTAAGAACTAAAAAACACTAGACATTAGATGCTTACATGGTAAATGAACTGGAACTTTTATAGCGCTTTCCTGCTCTAGCTGAGCACATTTACCCATCTACAATAAATTATATTTACTCAAAAATAATGAAAGTCCCTTGTGGGATTTCTAAAGCAACTGTGGATGGTAGTGGCAGTAAAAAAAAATTTCACTCACAGGCCTTTTTCCAAAACATGACTGTTCTATTCAATGTCCCAAACCAAGGTCCAGATGGGTCATTTGGTGCACTGGTAGATGTCAGTGAAAAGAGTGAAAATATAAATATGAACAGCTTGAGGTGCATAATAAAATGTTTTCCAATGTGCACATGGGTAATGTTAATGTCCACAAAAAATAAATGTATGTATATTATTGTGCATAATATACATACATTTGGTTTTACAGCAGTAAAACCACATGCCTAATATATTGTCCATCACCACTGCCTCTCCAAAACAGCTCTGACCCTGCTGTCCTGGCCCTGTCACCCAGTGTTTGGTGTTTATTTATATTCTTTGAGTTATTCAGTTATTGTTAGTTATTTAATAGTCTTTGAGTTCTTCTTACTGTGCCTCACCTGTGTTCTAAGACTGTCTTTGTATTTCCAGGCTTAGAAGAATCATGGGGAAAAAACAGAGACTTTATTACCTGTTCAAAGGTTCTTCACGGCTCTGCCTGAGCCATGAAGCCACCTTCCTTCAGAGTGAAGCCCCGCCCCCCCCCTCGGACACTCAGACCACTTGTTATGCTAATTCCGGCATACAGACTACTCGTCAGATGCTGTAAACTGGTTCTGAGAAAGGTGAGAACTTGGCCTGCAGGAGCTCTCTCTGCTCTTCAGGACTGTTTTGAGCTCACTGACTGGGACATGTTCAGGGAGGCTGTAACAAATGGTGACTGTGCCAACTTGGAGGAGAACACATCATCTGTGACCAGCTACATCAGCAAGTGCATCGATGATGTCACTGACTCCAAGACTATCATAACACGCTCCAACCAGAAACGGTGGATGACTGCAGAAGTGCGTGAGCTGCTAAAGACTCGAGACTCCGCCTTCAGAGCAGGCAACAAGGCAGCCCTGGGAACAGCGAGTGTCTGACCTCCTTTACTTTCTGACTGAACATCGATGGACCCTCTATGGAGGTCGTTAAGCGCACCAAACTCCTCTGTGTCCACCTGACGGAGAACCTGGTCCCTCAACACCAGCTCCATAACTAAGAAGGCACAACAATGTCTCTACTTCCTGCAGAAGCTGAGAAAAGCTCCATCCATCCATTCTCACCATGTTCTACAGACGGACTATCAAGAGCGTCCTGAGCAGCTGCATCGCTGTCTGATATGGTAACTGCACTGTATCTGATCGAAATACCCTACAACGGATAGTGAGAGCAGCTAAGAAGATCATTGGAGCCTCTCTTCCCTCCATCAATGACTCTTACAGCACACCTGTTCCAGCTACAAAGCTACCAGCACTGAGTGTCACAGGTGTACTTGAAGGGAAAGCCTTCAAAACAGGAGGAGCAGCAGGGGATGATCATGGAAACAGAAAGACGTGAAAAAGACTGCAAAACAGTTTCTTTCCCCAGGCCGTCAGACTTCTGAACACTCAGTGACTTGACTGACACCTTCATACATGTCATTACCAAGCACTTATCGGCAGTATCTCACACACACACGTACACATGGAAACACACACCATCTCCTCCAAACAGTTACCGGCCAATATCAAAATTATCACTTGTGTCAAAGATCTTGGGGAAAAAAGAAACAGTTGCAGAACAACTTAACAACTTTTTTGGAGAAAAACAATCTTATGGACATTTTCCAGTCTGGTTTCCGCAAACTGCGGTTCACTGAAACTGCGACATTTTGATGGCAGCAGTCTCTGGAAAGTACACCGTTCTCGTTATGTTGGATCTCACCTCTGCTTTTGATACTATTGATCACAGCATCATGATAAATAGGCTGAAGGATTTGTTTGGGATTACTGGTGTTGTTTTAAAATGATTTCTGTCGAATCTATCTGGGAAAACTTTTAGTGCCTGTATGGATCAAGTGTTCTGAAACATCAGTTCTGCCTTCTCAAAACAGACCCTTGTAACTCTGTTTTACGTCTGATTCTCTTTTTGCTTTATATACTCCCTCTAGGCCAAATTATCCTGTCACCCACTCCACTAATAATATTTCTTAGCATCTCTGTGCTGATGACATTCAGTTATACTGTTCTTTCAAAGTTTCTGAGTTTTGTAAATTGCCTTGTTTAAATAATTGTCAGAAATCAAACAATGGTTAAACAATGATTTCCTCCACTTAAATACAGATAAAACAGAAATTTTGATTATTGCTCCATCCCATGTTTTCAGAAATTAAGCAGCATATCAGTTTTTTAGACCCTTAATTTCAGTCGAGTCTCAGAAACTTGGGTGTTGTCTGTGAAGGTTCTCAGTCATCCAGGTCATCGTAGTCAAAGGAGCTTGCAAAGAGAAGCGTCCTGGACTTCTTTAAGTTACTTGAAGACGTTTCACCTCTCATCCGAGAAGCTTCTTCAGTTCTAAGGTCAAATGGTGGAGAGTCCCAGATTTAAACCCAGTGGGAGTATCCCCCCACAGAGGGACAAAAGGACCCCCTGATGATCCTCTAATCGCCTGAGCCAAGGTGTGAAACTGGGTGTGGGTCACAATCAGCCAGGTTTTGGGTAAGCACATTGTGAAACCTGGCCCCACCTTATCATGTGATTTCCTGAGGTCAGATGGCCCAGGATGTGAGTGGGCATTAATTAAGGCATCTGGGGAGGGAACTCAAAACTGGATTATAGATGGCAGACAGTTGGTGTCGTAAGCCACTGTGTTCACTCTGTTCAGAGATGGTCGCTCACAGTGGACATAGATGGCTTCTTTCACTCCTCTTTCAAACCATCTGTCCTCTCTGTCCAAAATGTGAACATTGGCATCCTCGAAAGAGTGACCTTTATCCTTAAGATGCAGATGGACAGCTGAGTCTTGTCCTGTGGAGGTGGCTCTTCTATGTTGTGCCATGCACTTGTGAAGTGGCTGTTTGGTCTCTCCAATGTGGAGGTCCGGGCATTCCTCGCTGCACTGTACAGCATACACCACATTGTTAAGTCTGTGTTTTGGAGTTTTGTCTTTCGGGTGAACCAGTTTTTGTCTGAGCGTGTTGCTGGGTCTGAAATGCACCGGGATGTTACACCGGCTACATAGGGGATGACAACTTAGGTGTTATATTTGACAGTTCAATGTGTCTTGAGAAACACACAAACAACTGGTTCAGAAATGTTTTTATCATTGAAGAAACCGTTCTAAACTCGGACAACTGGTGTCAAAGGCAGAACTGGAGATGATTCTTCTGGCTTTTATCTCTTCTCGTTTGGATTATTCAATTCAATTTTATTTATACAGCGCCAAATCAAAAAAAACAGTCTCAGGTCTTTAGGCTCAAGGTGCTTTATATTGTACAGTAGATCCTACAATAATACATACAGAGAAAAGCCCAACAATCATATGACCCTCTATGAGCAAGCACTTTGGCGACAGTGGGAAGGAAAAACTCCCTTTTAACAGGAAGAAACCTCCGGCAGAACCAGGCTCAGGGAGGGGCGGGGCCATCTGCTGTGATTGGTTGGGGTGAGAGAAGGAAGACAGGATGAAGACATGCTGTGGAAGAGAGACAGAGGTTAATAACAGATATGATTCAATGCAGAGAGGTCTGTTAACACATAGTGAGTGAGAAAGGTGACTGGAAAGGAAAAACTCAATGCATCATGGGAATCCCCCAGCAGCCTACGTCTATTGCAGCATAACTAAGGGAGGATTCAGGGTCACCTGGTCCAGCCCTAACTATATGCTTTAGCAAAAAGGAAAGTTTGAAGCCTAATCTTGAAAGTAGAGATAGTGTCTGTCTCCTGAATCCAAACTGGAAGCTGGTTCCACAGAAGAGGGGCCTGAAAACTGAAGGCTCTGCCTCCCATTCTACTTTTAAATACTCTAGGAACAACAAGTAGGCCTGCAGTGTGAGAGCGAAGTGCTCTAATAGGGTGATATGGCACCACAAGGTCATTAAGATATGATGGGGCCTGATTATTTAAGACCTTGTATGTGAGGAGCAGGATTTCAAATTCTGGATTTAACAGGGAGCCAATGAAGGGAAGCCAAAACAGGAGAAATCTGCTCTCTCTTTCTAGTCCTTGTCAGGACTCTTGCTGCAGCATTTTGGATTAACTGAAGGCTTTTTGGGGAGTTTTTAGGACATCCTGATAATAATGAATTACAGTCGTCCAGCCTGGAAGTAATAAATGCATGAACTAGTTTTTCAGCATCACTCTGAGACAGGAGTATTGTAATGGTCTTTCTACTGGTTTCAACAAATCGGCTGTGGATCACTTTCAGACTGTACAGAATGCTATGGCACCAACAGGAGGTCACATACTACTCCAGTTTTGGCTTCTCTTCATTGGTTGTCAGTAAATTTTAGGTTTCATTTTAAAATTTTAGTCGTACCTTTTAGAGGTCTTCATGGTGAAGCTCCAGTTTATCTCTGACCTGCTGAGCACTTAGGTCTTCAGGTCAGAGGTCACTGTTGGTCCCACGTACTTGGTTCAAAACACGTGGGGATTGGGCTTCTCAGGCAGCAGGGCTGTGGAACTCTCCTCCGTTGTCTTTATGCTGTGTAGACTCCATCGACTCTTTTAAAAAGCAGCTAAGACATTTCTATACAAACGAGCTTTTAATTTTCTCAGTGTTTTATATTATTATTTATATTTCTGGTTTTATTGTGAAGCACTTTGTGATTTTTATCTATCAAAAGTGCTATATAAATACATTTCACTTACTTACTTACCTTTAGACACCAAGTTGCTTTTTGCACGATACTCAGTGCAATGGAAATGTGCAAAATACTGTCTTGTTCCTGCATTGTCCTCCTCTGTCTAGTGTGGCACTGTCTTGTCTTGTTTTGGGTTTTTTTGGTTTTGTTTTATTGGTTGTTGTTTTTTTTGTGGGGGCAATTTTTGCACATTGCACTTTACATAGTCCTGTGTTGATTGCTTGTTGTATGTCATATGTAGCAGCAGGGTCTTGGAGGATCGTTGTCTTGTTTCACTCTACACTGTATCACTGTACATGGTTGAAATGACAATAAAAGCCTTGACTTGACTTGGGTCCCCAGAACCTGCTCTGTTGCTGGCTTTGCAATCAGCCTCCAGAACTGCATTCACCTGCCAATTGGACTCTAGCTCCTTGTTTTTTGTTTTGTTTTTTCGGAGGGGGGGTTGGTGTGGACACTGTTCAGTTTTCATCCTGTGTTTCCTTTCTGCCTACCCTGTCAGTTTTGTTTTCATGTCTGTTTCTCCCTGGTCCCAGTGTCAAGTCTGTATCTTATTGTGTCTCATGTTCCTTGTTTTATTTTGGTAGTCCCTTGTCTCGTGTTCAGTGTATTCACTTTTGCTCCCTCCCTGTCTCTTTATGTTCGATTAGTCCCAGCTGTGTTTCCCTTCCCCTTGCTATGCTCTGTGTATTTAGTCCTCTGTCTTCCTCTGCCTATTGTCGTGTCATCCCTCAGTGTTGTGTGTTTCTCTGTGGTCCAGGTTTTCTGTGCTTTCAGTTTCCAGTCTAAGTTTTCCCAGTTTTTCTAGTTTCAGTTCCTTGTTTCTAGTCTAAGAAGCTTGGAAAGAACTCCCAATAGGGCTTAAATAACTGGGACTCTCCACCAGCTGCTTTAAGAACTGAAGAAGCTTCTCTGATGAGATGAAATGTCGTCAAGAAACTTAAAGAAGTCCAGATGCTTTCCAAGCTCCTTAGACTACTATGGACCAGATGACTGAGAACCTTCAAAGACATACTTCCTTGTTTCTAGTTTTTGGTTTAGTTTTTCTTGTACTGTATCTAATGTTCGAGTTTTTTAACAGCAATAAAGCTGCCTTCTTTTGTTCTTCCCTTTATGTTAGGAGCCTTGCATTTGGGTCCTACCCCGCCTACCACACAGCGCCACATGACAATCTAGTATTAACTATTGTAGTTTCTAGGTGACAGGGTAGTAGCGGTCACTTGTATTACCAAGAATGTTAGTTTTATTACAGGTTAAACATAACATCATTAATGGTATGGCATAGTAACTGTATATATTATCTATCATACTAAAATAGATTGGGGCTTCTATTTTATTTATTTTGTAGTAATTCTTTCAATACTATCAATCAAATTCGAAATCTGTAGCCAAATTTGACTGAACCATGTCTAACTATGTGGTTACTTTGGACTTTTAGAAGACTGATATCGCTTAAAATGGAATCTGTCAGTCTGTGTATTCCAACCTGGCTGGAGCCTACAAAGCCACACCCCTCCCCCACATTGGACAATCGGACCATCTCTCCCTGTTCCTCACACCTCGGTATTCACCACTCATCCAATGTGTGAAACCTGCTGTGAGGACAATTAAAGTGTGGCCAGAGGGGACAGACACAGTGCTCCAGGACAGATTTAAAAACACAGACTGGAATATGTTCACCCACACAGACCTGGACCAGTACGCCTCATCTGTACTGGATTACATCTCCAAAACCACAGACAGTCTCACCACCCAGAAACGGATCACCATGTACCCCAACCAGAAGCCTTGGATGAACCGGGATGTTCGTCTCCTCCTGAAGGCCCGCAACACTGCCTTTAGGTCAGGAGATGCACACGCCTACAGTACAGCCAGGGCTAATCTAAAGAAGGGCATCAAAAAAGCCAAACACCATTACAAAAAGAAGGTAGAAGAACACTTCTCCAACTCCAACCCCAGACACATGTGGCAAGGACTCCAGACCATTACAGACTACAGGACCACCAAACCCTCCCCCGCATCCTCTGATGTCTCCTTCCTCAACGAGCTCAACAACTTTTATGCTCATTTTGAGCGAGGGAACCCAACAACTAAAAAGCAGACATGACGCCAGACCACCAACCTCTGACTCTCTCCCCCACCGATGTAGGAGCGATGCTGAGCAGGATCAAAGTCCACAAGGCTGCAGGCCCTGATGGCATCCCCGGGCGTGTTCTCAGAGCGTGTTCTGGGGAGCTTGCAGGAGTGCTCACAGACATATTCAATCTGTCCTTGGCCCACGCTGTGGTACCGGCCTGCTTCAAATCCACCTCCATCGTCCCGATACCCAAAAACTCCAACCCATCTAGCCTCAATGACTACTGCCCAGTAGCACTCACCCCCATCATCACTAAGTGCTTAGAGCAGCTGGTCCTAGCACACTTCAAATCCTGTCTCCCCCCCACCCTGGACCCCCACCAATTCGCATACCGCCAGAACAGGAGCACAGAGGATGCAGTCTCCATTGCACTGCACTCTGTCCTCTCACACCTGGACAACAACAACACCTACGCCAGAATGCTGTTTATAGACTTCAGTTCAGCATTCAATACAATCCACCCCTCACAACTCATCAGGAAACTGACAGACCTGGGCATCAGTTCCCTCATCTGCAAATGGTTACTGGACTTCCTGACCAACCGCCCCCAACATGTCCGGCTGGATAACCGCTGCTCATCTACAATCACAATGAACACCGGTGTACCACAAGGCTGTGTGATGAGCCCTTTCCTCTACTCCCTCTTCACCCACGACTGCAGACCTGGTGATGGTTCCAACACCATCATTAAGTTTGCAGATGACACCACGGTGATTGGCCTCATCAGTGACAACGATGAGGCCGCCTACAGGGAGGAGGTGGCTGAGTGGTGCGACACAAACAACCTGCTGCTTAACACCGAGAAGACTAAGGAGCTCATCGTGGACTACAGGAGGAATGCTGACCCACATCCACCCATCTACATTAAGGGGACGGCTGTGAAGCGTGTGAGCAGCTTCAAGTTCCTGGGAGTCCACATCTCCGAGGATCTCACCTGGACGACCAACTGCTCCAAGCTGGTCAAGAAGGCTCACCAGCGCCTCTTATTCTTGAGGGCTCTGAGGAAGAACCACCTGTCCTCAGACATCCTGGTGAACTTCTATCGCTGCACCATCGAGAGCATCCTGACCAACTGTATAACAGTCTGGTACGGGAACTGCTCTGCCTCGGACCGGAAGGGGTTGCAGAGGGTCGTGAAAACTGCCCGGCGCATCGCCGGAGCACCACTTCCTGCCATAAAGGACATCTACAGGAAGCGGTGTCTGAAAAGGGCTGGGAAAATCATCAAAGACCCCAGTCACCCATCACATGGACTCTTCACCCTCCTGCCCTCTGGGAGGCGCTACAGGAGCCTCCGGACTAAGACCACCAGGTACCGGAACAGCTTCTTCCCCACAGCTGTCAGACTCCTGAACTCTGCCTCCTGACATCTGACCCACACTAAACTCATGGACTGAACATACACACACCACAACCACCTACACACACACACACACAATGGACAACTGTACCCTCAAACACACAATAATAACATGGACTGAACCACCGCTCACAACCACCAGCACTTTATATAGCCTCTGTAGAAACTATCTACACCCTCACTTATCTTAACTGCACTACTGTATAGTTCTGTGTAAATAATCATTCTGTACATACAGGGAGTGCAGAATTATTAGGCAAGTTGTATTTTTCAGGAATAATTTTATTATTGAACAACAACCATGTTCTCAATGAACCCAAAAAGCTCATTAATATCAAAGCTGAATGTTTTTGGAAGTAGTTTTTAGTTTGTTTTTAGTTTGAGCTATTTTAGGGGGATATCTGTGTGTGCAGGTGACTATTACTGTGCATAATTATTAGGCAACTTAACAAAAAACAAATATATACCCATTTCAATTATTTATTTTTACCAGTGAAACCAATATAACATCTCCACATTCACAAATATACATTTCTGACATTCAAAAACAAAAACAAAACAAATCAGCGACCAATATAGCCACCTTTCTTTGCAAGGACACTCAAAAGCCTGCCATCCATGGATTCTGTCAGTGTTTTGATCTGTTCACCATCAACATTGTATGCAGCAGCAACCACAGCCTCCCAGACACTGTTCAGAGAGGTGTACTGTTTTCCCTCCTTGTAAATCTCACATTTGATGATGGACCACAGGTTCTCAATGGGGTTCAGATCAGGTGAACAAGGAGGCCATGTCATTAGTTTTTCTTCTTTTATACCCTTTCTTGCCAGCCACGCTGTGGAGTACTTGGACGCGTGTGATGGAGCATTGTCCTGCATGAAAATCATGTTTTTCTTGAAGGATGCAGACTTCTTCCTGTACCACTGCTTGAAGAAGGTGTCTTCCAGAAACTGGCAGTAGGACTGGGAGTTGAGCTTGACTCCATCCTCAACCCGAAAAGGCCCCACAAGCTCATCTTTGATGATACCAGCCCAAACCAGTACTCCACCTCCACCTTGCTGGCGTCTGAGTCGGACTGGAGCTCTCTGCCCTTTACCAATCCAGCCACGGGCCCATCCATCTGGCCCATCAAGACTCACTCTCATTTCATCAGTCCATAAAACCTTAGAAAAATCAGTCTTGAGATATTTCTTGGCCCAGTCTTGACGTTTCAGCTTGTGTGTCTTGTTCAGTGGTGGTCGTCTTTCAGCCTTTCTTACCTTGGCCATGTCTCTGAGTATTGCACACCTTGTGCTTTTGGGCACTCCAGTGATGTTGCAGCTCTGAAATATGGCCAAACTGGTGGCAAGTGGCATCTTGGCAGCTGCACGCTTGACTTTTCTTAGTTCATGGGCAGTTATTTTGCGCCTTGGTTTTTCCACACGCTTCTTGCGACCCTGTTGACTATTTTGAATGAAACGCTTGATTGTTCGATGATCACGCTTCAGAAGCTTTGCAATTTTGAGACTGCTGCATCCCTCTGCAAGATATCTCACTATTTTTGACTTTTCTGAGCCTGTCAAGTCCTTCTTTTGACCCATTTTGCCAAAGGAAAGGACGTTGCCTAATAATTATGCACACCTGATATAGGGTGTTGATGTCATTAGACCACACCCCTTCTCATTACAGAGATGCACATCACCTAATATGCTTAATTGGTAGTAGGCTTTCGAGCCTATACAGCTTGGAGTAAGACAACATGCGTGAAGAGGATGATGTGGACAAAATACTCATTTGCCTAATAATTCTGCACTCCCTGTACGATAATTTTTAATTCTACAACTGTTTATAACCTGCATAGTTCACATCTCTGTATAACGGTATATCTCAGATTTCTGTATAGTTTTTTATTTCATATTTATATCCTGTTCATATCCTGTACATAGCTTGTACTCACTACAGCTTGTACATAGTTATAGAATATTCATAACATACTTCATACCGTGTACATTATAACATACCATAATAGACCCATTTCTGTAATATACTTACATATCTATATTATGGCTAAAGCACTTCTGGATGGATGCAAACTGCATTTCGTTGCCCTGTATCTGTGCATGTGCAATGACAATAAAGTTGAATTCTATTCTATTCTATTCTATTCTAGAAGTCCAGACTTCGACGTGAAGTAACCCTGTCATTTGACCTATTTTAATAGAAATATAAAATCAATCACAGAGCTTTAATAAGGACATAACCTGCAAAGTTGTGACTGGTGATCAGTGTAGGTATTTTCTTCCTTACTGGTAGTGTTTTATACTGTTAAAATGACATGGAAGTCATATATTTCATTGTTCATAAACAAACAGCTCATTTGAGGATAGCAAATAAAAGATCAGCATTGTATAGATTCAATTAGAGGACCACTGCAGTTAGGTGGAGAGAAATATTAAAATGTAAAATACCAGCAATGTCTGCTTATCTGCCTGCTGCATAGTTTTTTCCTGTTGGCTCAGTAACACCTCACTGCAGCAAGCTACATATCCTGCCTCTAAGACAGAAAATGAAACTTGTTTTTGTTCCACTGATACTTCCTGCCAGAAGATTAGATTACCATGGTGAGCTTGCATCACTCACTGATGTAAACCTCTTTTACCAAAGTGTCCCTTAGAGGCCACCATAGGGACCTCTTACCCACATGTCTTTCCTGCCAATAGTCACGCCATTGAAATGAATGATTTTGCCAAGAAAATGGACTGTTCATAATCATCAATTAACTACTGGTGTCAGGATAGCACCTCAGCTAACCTCTAAGAGTTTGCTGCAGCCTCATTATGGGGAGTGTAACTCACTCGTGTCTCCAGTGCTCACTCAAAGAAAGAGATGAGTGCGAAAGTGTGCTCTCAATTTACCTGTCGATCTACATCATGAGATCATGGGCTTTTTCTGAAGGGTGGCTGACCTCTCACATGTGGCGGCTTTGACAAGGCCAGGGAGCATGGCCTTAGCAGTGGTCAGCTGGCTGTAAAGAAAATGAAAGAATGCTCTTTTATCCCACAAGTCAAACATTTCATATTGTCAGATGTAACATGAATGGTGATGTTAAACTTACCAGTCCAAAAGCAAGATTTAAGGTACCCTCATTTCCATTTCGCATGATTAAAACCTGCCTTCTTTTTCTTTTTTTATATATCCTGTCCTGTCTGGCAGTGTTTGCAATCAGAATTATGATCTGAATTCACTGTTGTGCCAAACACATTTTCCTTTTCCAAGAATACTTCTATAAATTCTCTATAGGCTCCTCTTGTTCCGGTGTTTCTTTAATTTCTTAATTTCTACATGAGGGTGGGAAGCCACAGTAACACCCCCCAGGAGTCAGAGGTAAATAGAGATGGATTCTGGAGGACCAGGAAATTCGCAGCATCCAGGAGTACTGAAGTACTGAAGCAGACAATGTGTTTTAAATAAGTAGATTTATACCCGATACAGCTGCCTGTATCTGGATAACTTCTTCTCCAACACTTGGAGGTGGTGACAATTACTTTCTTAGTGGAATTAACCAGACAGAAAATGGGAGTTAGTGTCTCTAATCACTACAACACTTTCAACAACCTAATGCAACTATGTTGAACTGATTTATTTTTGAGTAGTCTAGTCCACATATAAAGAGAAGGAAAATGTTCTCCCTAACCCTGAAACCAAAACTTAAATTATCTAAAAAGACTAAAGTTAGTTAAAAAAAAAAGTGGAACTGAAAGAATGGGCTGGCTTGATTTAAGAGGCAAACATGGGATGATTCCTGAAAAAGGGAGCCTTAACTGACAGTCAATGACTAACTGTCTCGTAGGGGCCAGTGAAACATGGGGCTAGTTTACGAGAGTGGGATTTCAAAGTAATGTCTCTAGTGAATGACAAAACTCTATATCCCAGTTCATACCTTGGCACAGATGTGCACTGGTGCATATATGTTGCTCAGTAGAATGGAGCTCGATCTTTTGGTTCCAAATCTGGCAACTGTGTTGCAGGTGTTATTGCACAGATGGATTTCCTGCTTCTAAATTCAGATCAAACTGAGGTTATTGTACTCGGCCCTGAAAATCTTAGAAATATGGTGTCTAACCAGATACTTACTCTGGATACAATACAATACAACTTCATTTATATAGCACATTTAAAAACTAACGGTATACCAAAGTGCTTCACAATAAAACAGCAGGTTTTATTGTGACCATTAACCATTAACAAAGTACTGAATATGCTAACAGGTCGATGGCATTAATAACACAACAATTAAATTGAATATCAAATCAAACTTGCTAAAAACACACAGGTATTAAGTAGACAAAGATATATAGGAAGATAAAATTGGAATTAAGTATATAATAAAGGCATTAACTAACTGGGAAAGCAAGGTTAAATAAGTGAGTTTTTAATTGGGATTTAAATGATTCGATGGAGTCAGACGTGCGAATAGCAATAGGAAGGTTGTTCCACAGGTTAGGTGCAACCAGGGCAAATGCACGGTCACCTCTGGTCTTAAGCCGGGATCCAGGCTGAACCAAGAGTAGTTGGGCTGATGATCTGAGAGCTGTCCCAGGGGTGTATGGTCTACAGAGATGGGCAGTAACGCGTAACGTGTTACTGTAATCTGATTACTTTTTTCAGGTAACGAGTAAAGTAAGGGATTACTATTGCAAAAACGGTAATTAGATTACCGTTACTTTCCCGTAGGAACGCTGCGTTACTGCGTTACTAAAACCGTGATTTTTTTTGCAAGAATGTCTCATGACAGTGACGCAAGCAAGTGCGACGTTCGTGACAACAGCTGTGTGCAGATCAACAGTGCATCATATATCGAGTGCGGGAAAGAGTATCAGCGTGCAGCGTTTAAAGTGTGGAAGTACTGACCTTACTTTGAGTTTGATTCCATAAAAAGTGACAAAAACATTAGTGTCCGTTGTGCGTGGGAAGAAAACTTCTTTTTAAAGCGAAAAAAAACCCCCTAAACTTCCAAGCAAGCACCGAGTAGCTACGACGTAATGGGAAACTCACAGAGAAACTCGCGGATTCTTCCACTGACCGCGTCACACCTACACCAGGGTAAACCTCCGCCTACCCCACTCCTGCTTTACAGGTGAAAATAGAGCAACAGGACCACTAGTCTTTGATGTTATTTATTTTCTGCTGTGTTTTACTTGCATCTATTTGAAAGAGTGAGTGTAAACACACAAAAAATATATATTTTATGTGCTGGAATGTGCAGAAAATAGGTGTAAATGTTAAACTAATTTATTCAAGTCAGAGAATGTTGCATATAATTTAATTTTTGCTTGATGCATAAAGTTAAAAGGTTAAAACTAATAAAACAAGTTTTAAAAAGAGACTTTTCCATTTGATTACATTTTGTATGATGGATTATGCAGAAAAAGTAGAATTGGGCTGAAAGATCTATCACTTTATCATCTCTTCAGGTTGTAAATCGTGTTTTTAAAAAGTAACTAAGTAACTAAGTAACTAAGTAATTAATTACCTTTGAAAATAAGTAATCAGTAAAGTAACGGGATTACTTTTTTGGGGGAGTAATGGGTAATTAGTTACTGATTACTTTTTTCAAGTAACTTGACCAACACTGATGGTCTAAGATGTTCGACAAGTAGCTAGACGCTGTATTATTTAAAATTTTGAATGTGAGCAGCAATGTTTTACATTCGATGCGGTATTTGATGGGAAGCCAGTGCAAATCAGCAAGGACAGGGGTGACAGAGGCAAACCTTCTGGTACCAGTCAAAAGGCGTGCCGCGGCATTTTGGACAAGCTGCATTCTATGGAGAAGTGCACCATGGAGACCAAAGTAAAGGGAATTACAGTAATCCAATCTAGAGGTCACAAAGGCATGAATAAGCTTTTCAAGATCCTTATGTGGTACATAATGCTTAGCCTTCGAAATAAGACATAGTTAGTAGAAGCTAGATTTGACAACAGAGGACACTTGTTTGTCAAATTTGAAAGAGCTATCCAGCAGCACACCTAGATTACTAACAGTGTCAGAGAGAAAAGTGGCGAGGCATCCAAAGGTATCAATTACTGTAGTTGGCCCTGGGGGAAATTACTGTCAAACACCACAAATTTTGGTTTTCTTCTCATTTAAGATAAGAGAGTTGCCAAAAAGCCATTCTTTGACTTCTCTCATGCACTCTAGGAAGCAGTGCAGTGACAGAGCAACATCATCAGTTAGCTGAAAGTAAATTTGTATATCATCAGCATAACAATGAAATGACATGTTGTATATTTCAAAGATTAAGCCTAGAGGTACCATATACAGTGAGAATAACATTGGGCCCAACACAGAGCCTTGAGGCACGCCACATCAGAAGGATGCAGCAGAGGAAGAATAGGTACCCAGAGTGACAGAGGAGGACCTGTTAGAAAGATATGATTTAAACCAGTTAAGGGCGTCACCTCTAATGCCCACTGTAAGTTCTAACCTCGTTAGTAGAATATTATGGTCCACCACATATAACGCTGAGGACAAGTCCAGTAAGACTAAGACTGCAGAACGGCCTGAATTGGCAATTAGGAGAAGATCATGAAGGACTCTCAGGAGAGCTGTTTCAGTGCTATGACATGGTTTAAAGCCAGACTGAAATTTATCACTGATGTTGGTCTCATCCAAATAGGCCTGGAGTTTAAGATTTTGGACAGGAACGGGAGTTTGGAAATCGGCCTGTAGTTCACAAAGTCATTTTGAGGCTCCGGAACATGGCCAGGAAACAATGATGAATTCATTAGAGATAAAATACTGGGCCCAATTGCATCAAAACCATCCTTGATAATGCGTGATGGGAGAATATCATGTATAGAATTTGTATATTTCAGTTTTCCAACTATTTGCTTAAGGACAGGGAGCGACACCGGCTCAAACTGACGAAAAGTTGATAAACATCCAAGGGTGAAAGCAGGGCTCACAACTAATGGGTATGAAGACTTGAGAGATAAAATTTTATCTGTGAAATAATTAAAAAATTGTACACAGAGGGCCGGAGAAGACACCGTCGGCATTTCATGACAGGGATTGACCACTGAATTAAAGATTTTAAACAGCGTTCGAGGATTATGGCCATTAGTCTCAATCATTTCAGAAAACAAAAAGCCGCTTTAGTCATTTTAACAGCATTTTGATATCTTACGTATGAAGTTTCAAAGCATACCTGGAGCTTGTCTTTTTTCCACCTCCTCTCAGCTCGGCGACACACACGTCATAGGGCACGGGTAGAGTCCTTTAACCAATGCTGGGAATGGGTTCTAGGACATTTCATTTTAATAGGTGCTACAACGTCATAGATAGAGGAGCATGTGGATAGCAAAGAATTAGCAAAGTCATCAACTGTATGAGGTATAGGACAATCAAGAATAGTGGGTGGAGAATTAAGGAAGGCCACAGAAAAATTAGCCACAGTTTCAGGATTAATTATGTGCATAGGGTGTCGGAGGCCCTCAGGGTGCATAAATCAGCATCAAAAAATAACTGGGAAGTCATCAGAGAACCCAACATTGTCAGTGTCCTTAATACAAATGTCCAGGTCATATGGTCATATGAAAAAAACAGATCAAGGGTATGGCCAACCCTCTAGTCTCTATCCTGGCCATTTGTGGCCACTTCACTTTTCTTTTTTCAACCATTTTTGTTCTGTTAATGCAAAATGAAATGAAACTTTCCAAAGGTGTGTATTTTTTTCTGATTTTTTAATTTTCAACATCAGCTCCTTAATAATATCAATAATATTCACTATACACCAAATTGTTCCTCTTGACTCTATCGTGGCCATTTTTGGCCAGTTGAAACCCATTGTAACCACCTTTATTGATTCCTTGTTATTGACAGTACTATATCATGCGATTTAGGTAAAATTGCTTTCATTCTAAACTCAACACATGAAAATTGTAGTTTTTAATGTTTTTTACCAAATTACATCATTTACCGATTTTTGGCCAAACAAACAATTTCATGTAACATTCCTTGTTTCTAGTAGCGGCCTTCAATGGCTTACCACACTCCAATGGACCAAAATACTGAAACAATTTTGACATAGGTTTGATCTTAAGGATCTAATAGTTTGTGTTTGTGCATGACATTGCAGCACAAACATGTATTTGCAAGATAGACTGGAATAAATAACGCATCAAACATTACATAGGTTGCAGTGAATTTCTGTGGATGCAGGTTATTGGCTTTGAGGTTCCCAGTCAAACTTAGCTTTGAAGCACATGTTAAAAGAACTTTTACTCTTGTATTTTTCATAAAAAGATACCATACCCAAAATATTAACTCTAGAAACAAAAACAAAAAGACCCAATCAGAGGACATTTTGCAGAGTTCAAAACTGCAGCTGCAGCACAAACAACAACAAACACTGTTTGTAAACGTGTCCTGGAGTTTATGCAGGTGCAGACAGAGCTACTGCTGTAAGTAAGCCTAACAGCTTCCCGATCATTTATTCTGGCAATATGGCAAGAAGGTCATCACTAGTTCAAGCACTGTCTGTATGATCTGGTCAGAGAGCAAGGACAGCAGCAGTCCTCTGTCCTTGAAGAAAAGTCATCTGCCCAAGATGAAGAAACTTCCTCCCCAGAAGATGAGGGGACAATCTCCAAAGAGGCTGACTGCATCACCACTGATGATGAGTACTGGCCAGCAGTGTTGGGTAAGTTACTTTAAATTAGTAACTTAGTTATATTACTAGTTACTTCCATCAAAAGTAACTCAGTTACTTCAAGTTACTCGTTACTTTCAAAGTAACTAGTTACTAGGGAAAGTAACTTTGGTTTTACTCAGACTTCTCTTGTTAATGTGTTGCTAACTGGATACCCAGCAAGAGTGCCAGTCTTCTAGCTTGCTTACTTGCCACAAGTGCACTGTGCCACCTACCAAAGGAAAAAATAATGTGCATATTTCCACGAGAGAAATCCCACGCCTGGACCGTTGTTGACCACCGCCATGATTCTAGCCTACGTTACAGCGTCATGTGCGCTTTTTACATCCAACACAAAAACCGCAGTCGTGGTGCTTTGATTGTACTCAGAACTTGGAAATTCTGCCTTCTGAATAAGAAGATGTAGGTAACACCAGACTGCAGATGAGTTGCATACAGGGCTGGACTGGGACAAAACCACCACATATCCAGCTTTACAGCTGTGGCTCCAGCAAACATCAGCTGATACTAGAAAGTAATATTAAATAAATTCTAACAACAGCTGATCAAACGTGCTGCCATTGTTTAACGTGACATCAGCTGGTTTCCTCTTTCTGGCGCAAAGCGGACGATAAATAAACAAGAGGGAAAAAGCCGATCAGCTGATCATTGATCAGTTTCATGATTAAAGTAGCAACAGGAGAGGGAGGGGGAGAGAATGAAAGGAGAAGATGCAGCTGTGCAGCGTAAACACAGAATAACTCCAGCTTTGTGTCTTTTTCATTGTAGCTGAAGCGGGACAAACTGTTCCTTTTCACCTAAATACGAAACGCATAATAATTTCTCTGAATACGAGACGATTCCATTTTTTACAGGATGGTTGGCAACTCTAATAATTAACCGTATGAACAAAATAAAGTTCAACATCAGTAACATCATAGCACCACCCAGCTGTATAGAAACTCCGTCATGCTAGCTAGCACGCAGTACGAAAAAGTCAACACAACGAAAATAAACTCCAACTAAACTCGGTTCATATCTGACCCAGATGGACTGCAGGTCATAACGTCTTACCTGAAGTTCAGTTCACCTGACGCTTCGGGTCTCTCCTCTTGCCTCCCCTTTCTGTCATCCACCTGCTGGCTTCCACCACTTGCTAATGTTACTGAATCTGTGGAAGCTGCGTGATAGCCACCACACGAAATAACGAGTAACGAGCCTATCTAAATCCTAGTAACGAGTAACGCGTTCCTGATTTTGGCATAATAACTAGTTACCGTGCTCGTTACCACAATAATAACGTAGTTACTGTAACGCGTTACTTAATAACGCGTTAGTCCCAACACTGCTGGCCAGTGCCTGAATCCTCTTCTTTGGGGTAGGATTGGGGTTGGGGGGCATGGAGGTGGAGGCCGAGCAACTGATGGAAAAGAACATAGGAGCATTTTCTGAGACCGAGGAGCCGGTGACTGAGCAGATCCCTCATGAAAGGAAAACCATGTGGGTCCCACCACTGCAGAGAGACTGCTCTACAATCCAGTACCCACTGGTATCAAACCAGGGCTCACCCTGTATGCAGTTTCCTGCATTAGCAGCCTGAGATCTACTTTTGACTTTTTTATAACAAAGGAGATCTTTTAGCTGCTGTGCACCCTTACAAAGCTGCACAGGAGGCGAAGTTGTGAGGATTGGAGGATTATAGATGAAGTGGAGATAAAGCCTAAACCAGAATAAACCAATACATAGCATGTTGGATGACAACACTGGAAGTTCTCAGGAAGTAAAAAAAGGCATGGGGTTCAGACTCCAACTGACGGAGGAGCTCCGAGGACAACGTCTTTCCTTCGGGCACCTTGGCAGCGGAACTCCTCAGATGAAAACTGGCACAGGGGAAACAACCCAGAGCTTCCTCCCCAGCTCCTCCAGTTGCAACAGAGGAAGATTTTGTTGCTTGTCTTTGGCTTCACCAAAGCTACCACGGCGATATCCCACATGCCAAAGCAACGGAGGAATGTGCTTCTTTGGACAGCAACACACAAGGAACCAGCAGTCAGTGATGGGGAATAAAGGATGCGTGAAAGCAAGAAGCAATCCTGGACTACAATAGGCACAAATATTGCTTGGATAACTTAGAGGATGTTGGCACCTCGAGTTGTAGAAGGAAAACTAACTGATGGCTCTTTTCTCCAATCTCCTGGATGTCTTGGGATACGATGCCTTTGTCCCGCCGGAAACAACTTCACTGAAGTGGGGGAGTCCTCTACAAACCTACAAATGAAGAGTGATCCTGGGAGAGCTGGGACACATGCTGGTGACCTCAACAACTGCAAGACACCCTTCTCCTTAATTCTCAGCCACTTCTGCCATTGATCTCAAGATACAGTAGTCTGAACCAGAGTGTGACCCACACCCCACCAACGAAATGAGAAGAAGGTGCAAAAGGCCCACCTCCAGGATTGGAACAGCAGCCCCTTGCACCAGCTGTAGAAAATGTGCCTGCAAAAACCACTCTACTGTGGTTAGTACATCTTGCTGCTAATGAGGATGCATACAGAAGCACACACTGGAATATAAATTTTGATCATTTTATTGGTCATTTTAGTGGTTATTTGGTACGGTGGCCCTGAGAGGCCAAACGGACTGCAACTTCAGAAAACACTTGCAAAAAGAAAAATGCTGCAAAAAGAAAAAAACGCTGCAAAAAGAAAAATGCTGCAAAAAGAAAAATGCTGCAAAAAGAAAAAAACGCTGCAAAAAGAAAAATGCTGCAAAAAGAAAAAAACGCTGCAAAAGCGCACACAACACAACGGAAATAGGAAAAAAGACAACGGAAATGTTTCTGGGGAGACAATAACCGGACGGACCAGTTGCACGAACCAAAACATGTATGTATGGCTGTATCCCAACTCAGGGACTGTTTCCCAATTCAGGGTCTGCAGCCTTAAAGTACGCAGCCTTAACGGTCCTCAAGGGCCGCACTCAAAGACCGCTGAGGCCGGAAGTGTGAGGCTTGTAGGCTTGTGAGATGGGACGGTCTAGCCTCCGTCGCGCTGCCCAGGTTGCCTAGCAACCATGATACTAAAGGCTAGAAACGTTTCATACAGCTTTGTTTGACAGAAATGAAGGAGAACATATTTTGTACATTTGTTTCTAAATGAGCTTTGTGTGATTTGATAAGTATCTCAGGCTGAGACCACAGGACTGTAAAACATGATTTTTGGGATTCATTTCTGTACTGAACAGTCATTTAAGATTAGCTAGTAAATAACAATTAGCTGATGTTGTTCATGAGACTAAAGTCATCTCACTGTGGTAATGTAAATATAATATGGCCAATATTATATTAATCATTATTAGTTATTACAGCAGTGAACATGAACTCTGTGCCAAACACTGTGCTTCAGTAAAGATTCAAGTTGCATTTATTTATATTTCCTTTTACCTTAAATCTTCACTTAAAGACAAGTATCTGTGACAGTGTATATATAGATGTATTATATATAAAAGACAAATATTGTTCTTTTAATATGTTGCCATTACTAAATTTGGCTCAATATGTGTGGAAAAAGCAAATGTACAAACTGTGATAACTGTTTCTGATAGAATGAAGAGTAGACTGATATATGAAATATTCCTTTATTGGGTGAGAAAATCAGACCATGTCATAACTGCTTTAAGTCACACAGAATAGATATCAGAGCCTTAAACAGGCTGACTTCTGCTAAATGGGTCAAACTGGGCAGAAAGTCTACAAACACATAACATCCTTATAGAATATGATGTAACACTATAGATCAACTTACCTCAGAATATATAAAGCATATAAACAATTACAGCAATATGATGCAACAAACACAGCAGCTACTGATCCAAAATACTCAAAGCTTCATAGAACTGAAACCAACATTTATTTTAGCTCCATTCTGCTGCTGATACATACTTTAGGTTTCTGAACATTAAACTTGTTGCTGCCTTTCATAGTGTGTAACTTGAAGGCCCTGAGTACTTTCTCCCACACTGAAAACACTGGGATGATAACATTATTTGAACATTACCTAATAAGACTGATTCAGGACAGACAGTTAGTTATGTTAAACTTTCCTAGCAGTCCTTCACAAACAGGGAACAGTCTGTCTATTCTCTCCATCTGTCAGCTGCTGCTGGCTCTTCCTCCTCTTCTTCCTCACACACTGCTGAGTTTGTCCTGGTGGATCATCAGGGGTGCAAAGCCTCACAGATGATGTGCAGCAGTGGCTCCCTCAGTCTGTCCTCACTCTGGACACTTGCAGTCGTCACACATGGAAATCAAATGTGTGATAAGCTGCAGGATTCAAACACAAGTGTAACTTATAAACACATGTTCATACTTTTATTCCACAATCAGAGAGAAAGAAACAGAGAGAGAGTGCAGGACAGACAGGTGACAGTCTCAGGTGTACACACTGCTACACAACAGCACCAGAGAAGCAGGATTTAGTGTTTGTGTTATTACGAGTGCTAAACAAGAAGAGTTCCAGATGGTGCAGTGGACACATGTGTGACTGCTGTGATTAAAGCATCTTTCTTTCAGCTTAACGAGTGAACCGTCAGCTCGTTCAAACACACGTTAAAGTCCGTTTGGCTCGACACCACCGAACAGAGGCAGCAATATAACATAGCTAACATTAACAGTGCAGTGAATCCTGCTTGTGCCGTGATGTTCAGGACTGCAAACCGAGCAGCATCACTGACTTTCAGCCTGTTGTGTTTGTGGATATATGACTGACTTTAATTATCCACAAAATCATCACATTCTCTGTACGATTAAGGTCGACTATCTAACGGCGTATAAAGTACAGGCTTTAAAACAAAGTAAATGCTGAAAGTACAAACATCGCTAATGTCACATAACTTTGCCGGCATGTGGCCAACAGTAATGTTTTAATGTTCCTCATTATGAAACATTTGCACATAAATAAGTGACATAATATTCAGAACTTACTTTTCAAAGTTTACTCTTTGGCCGCTCCCTTCTTTGAAGTGTCTCCCAGTCCCAGTGCACTTGTTAGCATGTTTTGGTTCATGCAACTGGTCCGTCCGGTTATTGTCTCCCTAGAAACATTTCCGTTGTCTTTTTTCCTATTTCCGTTGTGTTGTGTGTGCTTTTGCAGCGTTTTTCTTTTTGCAGCATTTTTCTTTTTACAGCGTTTTTCTTTTTGCAGCATTTTTCTTTTTGCAAGTGTTTTCTGAAGTTGCAGTCCGTTTGGCCTCTCAGGGCCACCGTAATTTGGTCATTAAACTGCCTTTCTGGCCAGTAACACACCATTTGTGATTTTCTTTTTGGCCATTCAACCCCCCCCCCCTAAAAAAACTAAAAATAAATCATTGTTACTTTTACTGTTACTGACCTGCACTGATGATAAAAAGAAATATTAGGATTCATCATTCATATGCTAAAAAATGTAAACTTTATTACTATCACTATACTTTATTACTATTTGTACTATAATAATACATAATCTGACTGGTATTCAAAGGTTATAATATCTGAATTTGAATTATATTTTGGTTTTCATGACTAGGACTGGTGCTAATTTAAAAAATCAAGTCAATGAAAGTAGAAAAATGTTTTAATGTATATTAATTTTATAGTATTTTGTAAACATAAACAGTGGGTGGCCATTTTTGGCCACGAACAAGTTGACAGGAAGTTTTTTTGTTTTTCTGTCACTGCACAAAAAAACAAAGATGCATAAAACTCATTGATACTTTTAATTATTGCTACGCATCTAACCTCCACCATAGTTACAAAATAAATCAGTTTGCATGTATTATTTAGGAAAAAAAATGGTGATTTTATGCTTTTATCCCTATTTAAATCATTAAAATTATGTGATTTAACTGGTATTTAAAGGGTTAAAATTCTGGATTTGATTGAAATTTTGGTCTTGATGAACGGCACTGATACTAATCGAAAAAATCAAGTCAAAAAAGGTGGAAATTTTTCTTAATATATATGAATTTTATAGCATTTTGTAAACGTAAACAAGGGGTGCCCATTTTTGGCCACAAACAAGCTGAGAGGGAGTTTTTATGTTTTTCTCTCACTGCACAAAAGAACAAAGATGCAAAAAACTTATTGATACTGTTAATTATTGCTATATATCTAACCTCCACCATGGTTAGAAAATAAATCAGATGGCATGTTTTATTTGGAAAAAAATCTGGGTTTTATGATTTTTTTCCATTTATGAGTTCCTAGGATTATGTGATCTAACTGGTATTTAAAGGGTTAAAATTCTGGATTTGAATGGAATTTTGATTTTCATGAACAGCACTGATGCTAATCTAAAAAATCAAGTCAAAAAAAGTTGAAATTTTTCTTAATATATATGAATTTTATAGCATTTTGTAAACATAAACAGGGGGTGTCCATTTTTGGCCACGAACAAGCTGAGAGGGAGTTTTTATGTTTTTGCTCTCCCTGCACAAAAATAACAATGCATTATAATCAGTGTTGATGTGAATCAATTACATGCCCCAGACTCTAATATTAATAATACAAGAAATTTCAGTAGCAATGCAATTATATAAAATTGTGAGATTTGAGGTTGTCTTCCAGCTAGTGCAGTGGACAAACAAACGGGTGTTTAAAGGGTTAAAAATTTAAAAAGTAATAACTATTTTACATTTATGAAAAGAACTGAAGTTAGTTAATAGCTTTATGCAGAAAAAATGGCAAAAAAACACCCATAAAAATAATAAAAATTACAGACCTAATCTGTTGGTGGCCACTTTTGGTTATGAACAAGCTGAAAGGGTCGTGATTTTGAACAAGCCCAGAGTGGGTTGGTTCATTTACCCACTGAACAAGGTTAAGAGAGTCAGTTACAGCAAGAAAATCTTTGCTAATGGATCATCCTTACAACAGATCATCCTTACAACACATTGACACAGTATACAGGCTTTCAAAGTAAAACAGGAAACATAACAGACGTGGACTTGACTGGGGGATACAGCTGACAGAGAACACAGGAAATGTCATGGTCCTGGGTCAGTGTTTTGAGTTTTTGTATCATTATTGAACTTTGATTTTGTCATTGTTTATCTTTTCTAGTCTTTTGGTTTCTGTTTTTGTTCGATGGTTGCTGTTCCCTCCTAGTCAAGTCCGCATCTGTTATGTTTTTTGTTTTACTTTGAAACTCTGTGTCCTATGTAAATGCATTGAGTTTTGCTTCCCCTGTCTCGCCTTGTCAATTACTCCCAGCTGTGTTCTCCTTCTGTGTCTCATTCCCTCATTATCCCTCTGTGTATTTAAGCCTTGTGTTTGCCACTGTTAGTTGCTGGTTCATCTGCTTATCTCCCTCCATCGTCCTGTGTGCTTTCCTTGTATCTTTCTACGTCACCCCGCATCTCTCTTTCCTGTCTCAAGGTTTCAGGTTTGTTTTTGCTTAGCTTTTCCCAGTTTAGGTTATTCTTAGGTTTTAGTTTTGTGTCCACCACGTTCCTGTTTGTTTCGCCCTTCATATTAATAAAGCTCGCTCACTTCAGAAGCTGTGTGCATCTTGGGTCTTTTAATAATTCATACACTGCTTGCCCCGCAAACCGTGACAGTACGAACCAGCCAACATGGACCTAGCAGCTTTCAATCCATCTGAGGAGCTTAAAGATGACATTATGTACAATGTGGAGAATCTTCTCCAACTTTGCACAGGCTTTCATTCTGGATGAGCTTCACCTTCTCCCCCCGGCCACTACCACTCACCCAGCAACTACTGTTTTGCTGCTTGGCACGACTGAGGAGGTTCTGCCTGGACCGTCGGTCCAGCATTCGAACGGGAAGCGGCACTTATGCCGTCAACGTCCCTTGCCACAGTCGGACAACGGGGTTCAGAGCGGCCGGCTGTGGTGAGTAGGAAGGACAATTTTACTGGTTTTGACTGTGGGGCTGTGTTTTGTGCAGCAAATGACAATAACAACTGCTTATTTCCTGCTGAGTCTCCTGCTCAGCTGTCAGTCAACTTCAGTCAACTGCTCTGCTGCCCTCAGCTCGGTTAGCTGCTCAGTTAGCTGCCAAGCAGTCTTCAGCTCAGTTAGCTGCCCACGTAGCTGGCCAGCCACAAGCTCAGTTAGCTGCCCAGCCAGCTGCCCAGCATCCTTCAGCTCAGTTAGCTGCCCAGTTAGCTGCCCAGCAGCCTTCAGCTCAGTTAGCTGCCCAGTTAGCTGCCCAGCAGCCTTCAGCTCAGTTAGCTGCCCAGTTAGCTGCCCAGCAGCCTTCAGCTCAGTTAGCTGCCCAGTTAGCTGCCCAGCAGCCTTCAGCTCAGTTAGCTGCCCAGTTAGCTGCCCAGCAGCCTTCAGCTCAGTTAGCTGCCCAGTTAGCTGCCCAGCAGCCTTCAGCTCAGTCCCCAGTGTTTCCCTCAGTTCAGTCTCCAGCTCAACTACCTTTAGTTCACTTGCCTGCTCATTCGCCACTGGCTCAGTCTCCAGTGTCACCTGCTCAGCAGCCACTGGCTCAGTCTCAAGTGTCACCTGCTCAGCAGCCACTGGCTCAGTCTCAAGTGTCACCTGCTCAGCAGCCACTGGCTCAGTCTCAAGTGTCACCTGCTCAGCAGCCACTGGCTCAGTCTCAAGTGTCACCTGCTCAGCTGCCACTGGCTCAGTCTCCAGTGTCCCCGCTACCTGTAGCTCAGTCTTCAGTTTTGTCAGCCACTCAGCCACTCATTATTTCTATGCAGGGAGAAAGTCTCATTCCCACCCTGGGTGTTTCTCATGACCTAGCTGCTTTAGATACTGTTACTCACTCCAGGGCCTCCCCAGAGGCTGGGTTTAGGGCCGTAGCTGATTCTGGACCCCTGGAGGCTAAGAAGCCCTCTGAGAACTGCACCGTGTTAGCGCTGCCTGGGCAGAGTCAGCGCCCTGAGCAACTTCAGTCACCTTCATGTCGGCCACAGGACCTGGTGCCTGCTGGCTTTCTGTTTGTCTCCGCTGGAAGGGCCGAGGGGCCACTTCAGCCTTCTGCCTCCGCTGGAAGGGCCGAGGGGCCACTTCAGCCTTCTGCCTCTGCTGGAGGGTCCGAGGGACCCGGCCAGCCTTCGTTTGTCTCCGCTGGAGGGTCTGAGGGACCGCTTCATCATGGGCGACCTCCACACCTGTTCAGTCGCCGCCACTGCCTTCCCCGCGGCTGGCCTCTGGACATCCGGGACCTTCTGGTGCTCCTGTTTTGTTTCTCTGCCCATGAGTTTCCTGTTTGTTTCACCCTTCATATTAATAAAGCTCGCTCGCTTCAGAAGCTGCCTGCATCTTAAGCCCTTCAATAATTCACACATGGCTTGCCCCGCAAAACATGACAGGGAACACACTGGCAGAAATGACTGTACACTAAACAGAAGTAGCACAGAACCACGACCTAAGAACTAGAACACAAGAAATGCTAAGGAACTAAGGAGCTAGGAATACTAGAGACAGAAATCAAAAACAAGAGACTAGCAAAAACACATCATGAAATCAAGGATAACTAATACAAACAGGAAAACACTGAGTACACAGACTAAGGACCGTGACAAGATATGAATATTAAAATCACCAGTGATAAGAACACAGTCATATTTAAAAAGAACAGATCCTAATAGATCCGCAAAGTCATGAATAAAAGCCTTGTTGTATTTCGGTGGTCGGTAGACCACAACACAAAGAGTTTTAGAAGAATCGGCCAGCTCCAATAATTGCACTTCAAAGCTAGGGTAGGTAGGTAGGGGAGGGGAGCTGCTGAATTTTATGTTTATTTTTAAAAACTGAGGCTAAGTCACCACCTCTGCCCGTAAGCCTAGGTTAGCTGAAGAAGGCGCAGTCTGTGGGGAGAAGCTCCGAGAAGGAGAACAACCCACCATGGCGAAGTCTCCGTCAGGAACAAAACGTCCAGCCCGAGGCGAGGAAAAAGTCATTTAAGACAAAAATCTTATTCACCAGCGACCTTACATAGCCTTACATGGCATTACCTTGGCCTCCAGTAACACTGTGAGGAACCTTGGAGTCATTTTTGACCAGGATATGTCCTTCAAAACCTAGAAGGTTTTAAAATCTCTGTACTTTTAGGTGACAGAAGGAGACATGCGGCCTGGTCAAAACACAGAGAGCTGCACTCTAAAAGATCTTTAAATATAGTAAACATACCTTGTGTGCCACAGACTGCTCCCAAACACGAGGGGACAAGTAATACCTCTAAATCACTTAAGTTGGCTTTATTAAACGTTAGATCTTTAGCTGGGAAAACATTTTTAATTAATGATTTAATCACTGAGCACAGCCTTGATTTTATGTTTTTAACTGAAACTTGGTTGGACCAAAGTAACAGTGGAGCTGTTCTCATTGAGACGACCCCTCCTAACTACAGTTTTATCAGTGAGGCCAGGGTGAGCAGGAGAGGAGGAGGGGTTGCTGTCTTATTTAATGAATCATTTCAATGTAAGCAGCTATCTCCTGGAAGTTTTCAGTCTTTTGAATATGTGGCTTTACAGCTGAAGGCCCCATCCAAAGTTGTGTTTCTTAATGTTTATAGGCCTCCCAAATACTGCACAGACTTTTTTAATGACCTCAGTGAACTGCTGTCTGTGATCTGTGTTGATTTCGACTGTGTAATTATTGTTGGGGATTTTAACATCCATGTGGACAACCCTCAGGACAAAGGGACTAAAGACCTGAGTAACACTCTGGGCAACTTTGGGCTGACTCAGCATGTAACAGAGGCCACACATAATAGAGGACACACTCTTGACCTACTGATCTCCAAGGGCCTGAGCATTTCAAAGGTTACTGTGTCTGATGTGGGCGTGTCTGATCATTACTGTGTTTTCTTTGAAAGTAAAATCTCAGCCCACATAAATATATCAACAGCAGTGATCACAAAACGGTGTATAACTGAACACAGTAGTGCAATTTTTAACCAGGTCTTCCCATTAACACCTGACCTGTCCAGAGGGTCAGTCAATGAGCTCGTCAATAGCTTCAATGCTAAAATGTTAAATGTAGTGGACACTATTGCTCCCATTAAGGTGAAGGTTATCTCTGGAAGGAAAAAGTCTCCATGGAGAAACTCCACACTGGTGAAAAATGAAAAAAGAGAGTGTAGGAAAGCTGAGCGCAGATGGAGAAAAACAAACCTCCAGGTTCACTATGACATCTATAAAGAGAAACTTCACAATTATAATTTACAACTGAGGAGTGCAAGGAGGTCCTACTTCTCTGACATCATCACTAAAAACAGCCATAATGCTCGGGTCTTATTTTCTACAGTTGACAGGCTAACAAACCCTCCTGTGTCAGTGGCAGCTGAACTTCATTCGACCATGGCCTGCAATGACTTTGCCAAATTCTTCACTGAAAAAATCCAAAAAATTAGACAAGCAATTGGTACATCAACAGCAGATTCAGAATATGTACTGTGTCCACCGAAAAACTGTTTAAACACCATGAAACAGTTTCACCCTATTAACAGCAAAGACCTGGAGGACATCTTAGGTCAACTGAACTCCTCCTCTTGCTGTTTAGATGTCCTGCCAACAAGTTTTTTCAAAAAGGTCTCAAAGACTTTGGAGTCAGACCTGTTACAGATCGTCAACTTTTCTTTAATGTCAGCTGTGTTTCCAGAACCACTAAAAACTGCTGTAATCAAACCTATACTGAAAAAGGATAATCTTGACAAGACACAAATGAACAACTACAGGCCGATCTCAAATCTCCCATTTTTAAGTAAGATCATTGAAAAAGCAGTTTCTCAACAGCTCAATTACTTCTTAACACAGAATAACTGCTATGATGCCTTCCACTCAGGTTTTAGACAGAACCACAGCACTGAAACCGCTCTGACCAAAGTGTTTAATGACATATGTCTGAATACAGACAGTGGAAAAATGTCAGTCTTAGTTTTACTGGATCTCAGTGCAGCATTTGATACAGTCGACCACAACATATTACTCAAACGACTGGAGAACTGGGCAGGTCTTTCAGGAACTGTACTAAACTGGTTCAAAACATACTTAGAAAACAGGAAATACTTTGTATCAATAGGTAACTTCACATCTGAGCAGACAAGTATCATATGTGGAGTTCCCCAAGGTTCCATCTTGGGACCCCTTTTGTTTAACATTTACATGCTCCCACTGGCACAGATTATAAACAACAACAAAATAAACTACCACAGCTATGCATATGACACACAAATATATATCACAATGTCACCAGGAGACCGAGGCCCTGTACAGGCTCTTGGTAAATGCATTGAGGAAATTAATGACTGGCTGTGCCACAATTTTCTCCAGCTAAACAAAAACAAAACTGAGGTAATAGTCTTTGGTGCCAAAGAAAAACGATTACAGGTCACCAGAGAACTTCAATCTATACATCTAAAAACCACAAACCAGGCGAGAAATTTGGGTGTAGTGATGGATGCAGACCTAAACTTAGAAAAACACATTAAGACAATAACAAAGTCAGCTTACTATCACCTCAAGAATATTTCAAGGATAAAAGATCTGATGTCTCAACAGGACCTGGAAAAACTAGTCCATGCATTCATCTTTAGTAGGCTTGATTACTGTAACAGCATCTTTACAGGTCTACCTAAAAAATCAGTCAGACAACTACAGCTCATTCAGAACTCTGCTGCTCGAGTCCTCACTAAGACCAAAAAAGTGGACCACATCAGTCCAGCTCTGAGGTCTTTACACTGGCTGTCTGTCCGTCAGAGGATAGACTTTAAAGTTCTGATGCTGGCCTATAAAGCTCTGAATGGTTTAGGACCAAAATACATCAGTGACCTCCTGACCCAGTATGAACCTTCCAGATCCCTCAGGTCATCTGGATCTGGTCTTTTATCAGTTCCCAGAGTCAGAACCAGACACGGAGAAGCTGCATTCAGCTTTTATGCTCCTTATATCTGGAACAAACTCCCAGAAAGCCTCAGATCAGCTGAAACACTCAGTTTATTTAAATCCAGGTTGAAGACTCACCTATTCTCAGCTGCATTTGAATAAAGCACCAAATCCACACTTTTAAGCTTAAATTTCAAAACTTACATTTAACTACTGATTTTATCTACTGTTCTGATTTTATCTGTTTTGATTTTATATACTGTTTTGTTTGTTTGTTAATTAGTTTGTTTGTTTGCTTGTTTTAATCAATTTTAAATCATGCTTTTTATTTGTTTTTGTTTCTAATGTCTCTGTAAAGCACTTTGAATCACCTTGTTGTTGAATTGTGCTATACAAATAAACTTGCCTTGCCTTCAATGCACATATTAAACAAATATGTGCAACATCTCTAAAGTTAGAAATATCCTGTCTCAGAGTGATGCTGAAAAACTAGTTCATGCATTTATTACTTCCAGGCTGGATGACTGTAATTCATTATTATCAGGATGTCATAAAAACTCCCTGAAAAGCCTTCAGTTAATCCAAAATGCTGCAGCAAGACTCCTGACAGGGACTAGAAAGAGAGAGCAGATTTATCCTGTTTTGGCTTCCCTTCATTGGCTCCCTGTTAAATCCAGAATTCAAAATCCTGCTCCTCACATACAAGCTCTTAAATAATCAGGTGCCACTCCTTATCTAATTTATGCTTGTGCCAGGGTTGATTGTATGCCAACTGTTATAGGAAAGATGATTTGCATGCGAAAGGGGAAAAGTGTATTAAAAACTGCTTAAAACTTTAATCTTCAGTTGTTGTCTGTACAGGTGTTTTGCTGTGCTTTGGTGTGCTATTTTACTTGTTGGTATGACCCTGCTGAGAAAGTACGCTGAGGAAGTTTTTGGACTCTTGCTCACAAAATAAAAGTCATTTTTAAAGATTATGGAATCGTTTCATCATTTTGTTGTTAATTAAAGGTCAACGAAAAAACTCAACTTGTCTCCTTTATTATAGGCTCAGGTGAGTTTATTATATGTATCCATGTATCATTTCAAATAAGAAAGGGAGAAAAGTTCTTGTCACTGTATCAGTTTTACATTTCATATAAAAGGACAGCTGTCCAGGAAAGACGCAGATTGCTCAACAATCCAGCGATGAGTAGTGAAGCGCTCCTGTCTTAAGTAGGGCTCAGGATTAGTAAAGATCAGCAGCAGGTGTGGAGATTGAACACAGGTGTGTGGGCCAGGGGCGGGAGCCCATAATGAGCACCGCCCCAGAAGAGGAAAGAGAGAGAGCGCAGTAAACAAAACAACACATGTTGCCTAACACGGCAACATGTGTTATCTTATGCCATGTTATACCCCTAATTAAAGATTGTGAAATTATCATGTAGTTTTAGTTTGTAGTATTCTCCTGAATTAGAAGAAGGTGATAACTATTACAGTTATTGAACTGATTTGTATTACATTAGACTGCTGATTCAGTGTGAATGAAGGATATTGTTTATGATGCATTATACTGCTGAGTTATAAGAAGCACTGTTTTCAGAGAGTCAGGACCTTGCTTTTTCTGATAGTGGAGGAGACAGAGAGCACATCCCACGGGAACTTCACCCCCACCGTTGTTGAAGGCAGACAAAACAGGGAGCCAAGGTCATAACACAGGCTCACTGAGAGTTAGAGGGTATGTATGTTTAGGTTTTTACGACTAGGTGGGGGCCACTAGAGGCTATAAGAGTTTGAGTAAACCTCCACCAGTTTGAGATTTTGCTGTGACCCTCTTCATGCATGTCTTCCCATCCGGATGGTTTGTGCTCTTAAAGTGTTGAATTGTATGGAATAAAGGATTGTTGACTGAGCATTTATACACCGAGTATTGTCCTTCCTTCAGCCCAAAGGTCGTAAGAATTGGGAGGTTTTAACACCGGCGAGGCACGGGGACCATGACACATGTGCACAAAATTATTTAACTGACTTACTTACTCAGTAATTAAATAAAACTGATAAAGAATTCCAGAAAGCATGTGTCATTTTTAAGAAAAATAACTTGTGGACGTTATATGGGAGGAGTGGCTATATTAATTTCTTAGATTTCTCTCTTTCTCTTATATTTAAAATAACCACACTATGGACAGACAGGCGACTGTTTTTGCACGTCGGTTCATCGTGTGGCTCTGCCATCCGCCTGTTTATTTTCCACATAAACTTTTCCAATAAAGCTCAAGATCCCTTGAGAGTTTTGAAAATAAACTGAAATGATGACAATATACATTATTGTCACACATCAAATTTCAGAATATGCATCAAACAAGTTACCTCAAATTGAAAAATTAAGTAACTATAAATGGCGCTTACAATGGGTCTGTTTTGTCTCTTTCTTTTCTCTCTACAGGACTTCTGTATGACGTCCTCCTTTATCACAGATTTTAAGCTCAAGGCAGCAGAGTGAAGCACAGATGTTATCCATCTTCTGTGACAATGAGGGGAACAGAGAAGAGTCCTGCCCATAACATACTTTGTGCAATAGTGGTTGTACACATTGATGATCAATGTAAGTCATAAAAGCCACAGTGACATAAAAGAAGAGCTAAATTTCCTAGATCACCAGTGAAGCAAAACACATAAAACCAGGAGGCTGGGGTTTTCATGGCTCCGCACCTCAAGGGTGAAAAATGCTAATAAAATACAGATTATAACAAATGGATCATTGTGGCTTTGGAAGATGAAGAATGAAGATTCCTCTTTTTATTTGTACATCCTGCTGCGACATCTGAGATGAACAAACCATGTCTTTTTTAAATAAATAAACATGATCTTTATAGCAGGTGTCATGTGAACTGAAGCACTGAGTGAAGTGATGAACTGCAGAGATTCATCTTAGAAAGACAAAATTGGACATGGGAGGTGTAAGAGACGAGTCCAGTGGGACATATAAATAATAATTATGATATTCACAATTCTTCAGCGAAGTGACAGAGGTACGCTCACTAATGTAAAATTAACCCTTTTCACTTGCTTTAGCTCAGCTAACATCAGCACTGTAGTGTGCTGTGACGTGGCTAAAGAAAAGTGCCTTTTACAAGGTTTCATCTCAAAATGTTTCCTTGTTGTAAAACAGAATAGGAAAACTGATGCTTTAGTCCTTATTACATGACTATTATAAGTGTTTGAAGCAAAAAAGTTATCTGTGATAACTTTATAATAGAATAAATAGACACTGTCAATGTTTTACACAACCTCTGCATGTGTGACTTCCCACACTGTCGCACACACACTTACTGTTGATGTCGCTTTGAGTTTGTTAGGAATTGAAATATGTTTAGGCTTGTAGATTTTCATACGGCAACAGCACTGTAGCAATCAGTATTATCGTCTGAAGGCCAAGAAAAATGCCCAAAAGATTTATTTTCTCAAGTCTCATTACAGCTTTTGCTAAACTGGTCCACTTGATTGTCATAGTTTATTTGATCTTTATTATATATGTATATTTTAGTTTTAAGTTATTACAATCAGAATGGACAGGACCAGGGGCGGGAAAGATAAAGATAAAGAAAAGAGAAGATGAGAAGAAGAGGGAAAGAAAAATAGAGGAGAAGAAGGACAGAGAGAAAAGACACTGAAAATCTGCTAGATCACCTGCTGAAAAATAAAACTAGCAAAAGGAGAACAACACAGTAGGGAAACCACAGAAACAACCAACATAAGCATAAGTAACAGTAAATAATAAACATTGAATGTTACTGAGCAGCAGACTGTACTAATAATGCATGATATGAACAAATTTCCCACGTGTGGGACTAATAAAGGTTATCTTATCTTAGGTTATCTTATCTTATATGTTTGGAGGCACCAGCTAACACAAGCACACCAAGATGCTGCACAATAATGTTTAATATTTAGTATTTACTGTCATATTCCCATATATCATTGTGATGTTGTTTATTCTATTGCTCTTGTTCTCTTCTGCTTGTTTTCTTTTTTCTTTCTCAGCAGGTGATCCAGGTGATCGATATATGCATTTTTTTTTCTTATTTTTTTTTCTGCTCATTCTGTTGGTTTTTGTCTTTTGCCCTTCTCCCCCGTCCCTCTTCTCAGCTGTTTCTCTTTCCCTCTTTCTTTCTCCCCTTCTTTCCCCCAGTCAAGTCTGTCCCGTATTCAGCAAGTGAAAATAAAATAAACAATAAAAGGTGAATCAAATGGACTATTACGGCAAGGCTGGGATGGTCAGTTTGGTAAAGTAAATCCGTTGGGCATCTTTCTTTGCCTTTAGACAACAATTCTGATGGCAAAAGAGCCAAACGGGACAGGCAAAAAAAAAACAAAAAAACAAAAAAAACCAGTAAATAATAAACATTGAATGTTACTGAGCAGCAGACTGTACTAATAATGCATGATATGTTTGGAGGCACCAGCTAACACAAGCACACAAGATGTTTGTATTTATGTTTGGCAGCCATAGCCCTGCCCCCCCACCCAGATCCGGACCTGGGTGGGGGACCACCGCAGGAGCAATCGTGCCACCAACCTAGAAAAGAGCTGAGGAGTTTCCTGGTGATGTTATGGTATCACCATATTACCAGACAACAAGGGAAGGTGCACTGTTGTTCTAAACACAGTGGATTATCACACAAATATGACTACACTCCTCAGTGACAACAACACCTAGTCTTAAGCTTTAAGACGAGACCCCACAAGCAACTACAAAAAGAAAGTTATCAGTTACCTACAAGAACTTGAAAAGTACAAAGTCATTGACTGCCCTACATGTCATTGTCTATAGGCAAGGGAGGCCATACCTTCACAAAGAAGGGGTCCCACTCAGACCCATTATTAGCAGCATAAACTCAGCCACCTACAACATTTCCAAACACCTTGCCACCATCCTAGCGCCCCTTTTTGGAACACCCCCCATTACATTAAAAACTCTACCGATGGTCCAGAAACTTACACTTAATCCAGATGAACCATGGTGTCCTTTGATGCTGTCTCTCTCTTCACTTGTATTCCTAGAACTGAGACAGTGGAGGCTGTCAGAAAACGACTATAAGAAGACAGCGCCTTGGAAAATGGAACCGGCTTCGCCCCAATCAGATTTTCACACTGTTAGACCTCTGCCTTACCACCACATATTTTAAATACAATGAGGGTTTTTACAGACACAAACATGGATGTCCCATAGGCTCCCCAGTGTCACCTACTGTAGCCAACCTTTACATGGAGGAAGTGGAAAGAAAGGCTCTTTTAAATGGACAGTACCAATGGACAGGGTCACAATTTGGACAGAGAAGACGGATGGTTTGAAAGAGGAGTAACAGAAGCCATCTATGTCCACTGTGAGCGACCATCTTTGAACCGAGGCGGTGGTTTACCACACCAACTGTCTGCCATTTATAATCCAGTTTTGAGACCCTTCCCAGACCCATTAACGCCCACTCACATCCTGGGCCATCTGACCTCAGGAAATCACATGATAGGGTGGGGCTAGGAATCACAGTGGGTTCACCCAATACCTGGGTTGATTGTGACCTACACCTGTTTTCAAATCTTGGCTCATGTCATTAGATAGAGGATCAATAGGAGGTCCACAACCCTCTTGGGGGGACACTCCCATAGGGCTTAAAATCTGGGACTCTCCACCAGTTGCTCTTAAAATTGAAGAAGCTATGTCTTCAAGAAACGTGAAGCGCTTGGCGACTGTGGAAAGGACAACCTCCCATCTGCTGTGAACTCATAATAAAAGTAGAAAGTGGTTGGTTACTGAAGTAAATCTGTCTTCCTGGTCCATTAACTGGACCTGAGCCTCCAAAGAATACTCCATCCATCCATCCATTCGCTTCTCTTTTTCAGAGTCGCTGGAGCCTATCCCAGCTGTCATAGGGCGAGAGGCAGGGTACACCCTGGACAGGTCGCCAGTCTGTCGCAGGGCCAACACACAGGGACAGACAACCATTTGCGCTCACATTCACACCTATGGGCAATTTGGATTAACCAATTAACCTATCCCCACTAACTGCATGTCTTTGGGAGGAAGCCAGAGTATCCAGAGGGAACCCACGCAAAAATGGGGAGAACATACAAACTCCACACAGAAAGACCCCGGCCTGCTGGTGGAATTGAACTCAGGACCTTCTTGCTGTGCGGCAACAGTGCTAAGCATCATGCCACCGTGCTGCCACCCAAAGGTTACTCAAACAACAGAATACATACATACATAAAGAAGTTGTTCTGTTGATCACTGAGCCATTTAAAGATAGCTTTTCAATGCAATTTTAAGACTACTGAAGTCTCTCTACAACAGGTGTGCATATTATTGTCTGAATATGTGTGAATCCTTCCTAGCTGTGTCTCCCTCCACAGTGATTGAATCTCAATCCTGCTGTTTACAGAGCCAGCTTTTATTAGTGCATTAATGCTCAGTGACATCAGTGGTGCTTAAAATGCCACAGAGCAGACAGGATTTTCTGCTCTGTGTTCAATATTCCAAAAGCGTTTTTTTGTCTGTAGACGTTAACTATATGTAGGAAGTCTGTCTATGAACACACCTTCTGTTTTATTAAAGCAACTGAACAATAAGAATAAAATAAGCCAATTTTTATTATTTTTTGTAATGATTGTTGTATTTTTAAAAGCACAAACCAGGCCAGTTAAGTGATTAAGTTAGTCTACTGTGGTCTAAGGAGCTCAGAAAGAAAAGCGTCTGGATTTCTTTAAGTTTCTTGAAGACGTTTCATCCGAGAAGCTTCTTCATTTCTAAGAGCAATTGAGGAGAGTCCCAGATGATTTTAAGCCTCTGGGAGTGCCCCCAAGAGGGTCGTGGACCCCCTATTGATGCTCTACCTAATCACACGAGCCAAGGTGTGAGAACAGGATTTAATGAATCAGTCAAAAAAAAAAAAAAGATTTGAATCGGGAAATCAAGTTTTTAAACCCACCCCTATTTATAACACCAACCCCATCCATAGCTTTGCCAGTTACAGATGGGACTTTATCAAACATCAGTGGTTCTCCAATACCACTGATTTCCAGCTAAATCCCAGTGCTTTTTATAATAACAATATCAATATACAATAACAATAACAACTGACATTTACCTGAAGAATGTCAACTTTATTATGTAAAGATGCATGTGCATTGTGCAAACTGGATATTGACACTGAATTTTGAAGAGCAGAAATATGAAATTGGAAACAATATAAAAAAAAAAAAACAGGATTAAATAGCACACAGTTTAGATAATCCCTATAAATCACAGCTATTCCAACACAGCCAGAGCTCCTCAGGGAATTCAAGAATTTATCATTTTCCAGGCAAAGTTCTAAGAGTAGACAACAATCTCCTGATTAAAGGCTAGTATGTCAGCATGCTGAGAGTGGTTATATCTGTATACAATCAGGAGCCTGTCCATGCTTTATATGTTAGTAACAGAATTTCAAAGTTGATTCTGAATTTCGCTGGAACCCATGGAAGGGTTGCAAGACTAGCTGTGACATTTGACTGGCAGCTAATTTTGGTTTGCAGCCTTGCCACTGCATCCTACGTTACTTGGAAATGAACTATGGTGGAATGAGAGTTGCACATGAAAAGCGAATTGCAGTAATGCGGTAGGAGAGCATTAAGGTGTGAGTTAGAAGTTCTAGTTGACTGAATGAGAGTCAAGGTTTAAATTTTGCAAGAAATTTGAGGTGAAGGAAACAAGATTGGGTGACTTTTGAGATCCGAGTTTCAAAATTTAGGTTCCGATATCCTGACTTACTTCCTTGGAGAAACTGTCTGGCCAAAGCACTAGAACCTCAGTTTTTCTGTCAGGCTCAGGAGAGACTCTGAGGCAGACTGTCTCTAAAGTTTCACAATTTATTTACACACAGACACCAGGTGTAGGTGAAGGGGTACGGGAAGAGGGTCTCCGGGGAACACAGGCACGGGAAGGGGACACACGGGCTATGTACACAATCCTTCGCTGATGCTCAGGTTAGCTCAGACTCCGGCTTTAGCTCACCAAACAGCGGTCCTCAGGCTGACGAGAAATCTGGCACAGGGAGGAAGAACAGGTAAGTTGCAGCACGAAAGAAAATCGTGGAAAAGCTCAGACTTGCAATGACACGGACGAGTGTTACACAATAATCCAGCGAAGAAGCGTTCTCGGCAGCCGCCTTAAGAAGTGAGCGTGGTGATGAGACGATTGCTTGCAGGTGTCTGAGCCAGGGGCTGGAGTCGTCATGACTCCGCCCCTGTAGAGTGCAGTGCGCGGGAGGAGAGAGAGAGAGAGACGCAACACAACAGAAACACTTGTAGCCATACAGAGTCAGCCGAGAAGGCACAGGGTCATGACAGTACCCCCCCTCAATGGGAGCCTCTCGGCGACCCACCAGGCTTACCCGGGTGCCGCCGGCGAAACTCACGGAGCAGACCAGGAGCCAGAACCGCCGACTGGGGCACCCAGGAACATTCCTCTGGCCCGTAGCCCTCCCAGTCCACCAGGTACTGAACACCCCTCCCCCGCCACCGAAAGTCCATAATGCGGGTGATGTCAAACACTTCCTGCCCATCCACGAGCCGGGTGGGCGGAGGGGGCCTGGAAGGAGGGCACAACGGGCTGGAGAGCACGGGCTTGACCTGGGAGACATGGAAGATATTATAGATATGTATGCTGCGAGGCAGCTTCAGACGGACAGACACCGGGTTAATCAGGGCCTCAATCTCAAACGGGCCGATGAACACCGGGGACAGTTTCTTTGACTTAGCACGAATAGGAATGGAGTGTGAGGAGAGCCATATCTTTTGCCCAACTGTATAGTCAGGGGCAGGGATCCGGTGGCGGTCGGCGAGCGCCTTGTTGCACTCTGCTGTCCGTAGCAGAGTGGCTTGGGTGGCCGGCCAGGCCCGGCAGCACCTGCGGAAATGATGTTGTACAGAAGGGACGGTATGCTCACCCTCTACGGCTGGGAACAGGGACGGTTGGTAGCCCAGGGAGGCTTCGAATGGCGACAGTCCAGTGGCCGATGAGGTCAGGCAGTTGTGGGCGTACTCAATCCAGGGAAGCTGCTCGCTCCAAGTGGTCTGGTTGTGAGAGACGACGCAGCGGAGTGCTGCTTTGAGCTCCTGGTTAGTCCGCTCAGTCTGTCCATTGCTCTGAGGGTGGAAGCCAGAAGAGAGACTAACCTTGGCGCTGATCTGCATGCAGAATTCCTTCCAAGCCCAAGAGGTGAATTGGGGTCCTCGGTCGGAGACGATGTCTTCCGGAATGCCATGAAGCCTGAAGACATGGGCAGTGAGCAGCTGGGCGGTCTCCAAGGCTGGAGGGAGCTTCAGGAGGGCAGCAGGGACAAACAACCGACCAGGGGGGCCCGTGCCCAGGTCGGGGTCAGTATCCTGGGCCTCTCGTACGAGAGCTTCAACCTCCCAAGTGACAGCTCCAATAACACAGGCAGCTGGTAGAATTGGTTCAGGATCAGAGTCTCCCTCCGTACTGGTGAACTGATGGGGGAGCGCATCGGGCTTCATGTTGCGGGACCCAGGTTTTTAAGTGATAGAGAAATTGAATCTTGTGAAGAAGAGGGCCCACCTGGCTTGCCGGGAATTAAGGCATTTGGCGGACCGGATGTACTCCAGGTTTTTATGATTGGTCCACACAATGAAAGGGTGTTCCGAGCCTTCAAGCCAGTGCCTCCACTCCTCCAGGGCCAGTTTGACCGCTAACAACTCCCGATCGCCGATGCCGTAGTTTTGTTCTGCGGGGGAGAGACGATGAGAAAAGAACGCACAGGGATGGAGTGTACCTTCGAATCACTGTGACAGAACAGCTCCCACTCCGGTGTCTGAAGCGTCCACCTCCACCACGAACGGTTGCCTAAGATTGGGCTGATGGAGAATGGGGGCAGTAGCAAACTTCTCCTTTAGCATGGAAATGGCCTCCTGAGCGGAGAGGTCCCACTGAAAAGGAACTCTGGGGGAGGTTAGTCTGGTAAGTGGTGAAGCAATCTTACTGTAGTTCTTTATGAAATGTCGGTAGAAGTTGGCGAATCCTAGGAACCGTTGGACTTGCTGGCGGTTCGGTGGTTGGGGCCAGTCCACCATGGCCTGGACCTTCTCTGGGTCAGGTTTGAGATCTCCACGAGAGATAACGTAGCCTAGGAAGGCCACTGTGTCAATGTGAAGTTCACACTTTTCCCCTTTCATGAATAGCCTGTTCTCCAGGAGGCGCTGCAGGACCTGCCTCACGTGTCTCTCGTGCTCAGCCTGGGACTTAGAGAAAATGAGAATGTCATCAAGGTACACAAAAGCACATCAATTAATAAAATCCCTCAAAACATCGTTAACCAGAGCCTGGAAGACCGCGGGCGCGTTGGTTAATCCAAAGGGCATGACGAGATACTCGAAGTGTCCAATATGTGTGTTGAAGGCGGTCTTCCACTCATCTCCTTCTCGAATTCTCACCAGGTGGTAAGCGTTTCGCAGGTCTAGTTTGCTGAACACTGTGGCCCCCTGGAGTAGTTCGAAAGCGGAATTCACGAGGGGAAGAGGGTACTTGTTCTTTACAGTGATCTTGTTGAGGCCGCGGTAATCTATACACGGCCGGAGTGTTTTGTCTTTTTTGTCAACAAAGACGAAACCTGCCCCCACTGGGGAAGATGACGGACAAATTATTCCAGCTGCCAGAGAGTCATTGATGTATTTCTCCATGGTTTCCCTTTCGGGCTGGGTAAGGCTGTAGAGGCGGCCAGAGGGCAGAGGCGCCCCAGGGAGAAGATCGATGACACAGTCATAGGGCCGATGTGGTGGGAGAGAGCTCGCCTCATCCTTACTAAGAACTGCCGCGAGGTCATGATAGACAGGAGGAACTGAAGATAACTCTGGCGCTTTTGAAGGCTTCCCAGGGAGGGGTGAAGGGACAGATGGAGTGGCAGCCTGAAGGCAGTTCATGTGGCAGTCCGTACTCCACCCCATTATTTGCTCTTTCTTCCAGTCAATGTGTGGGTTGTGTTGTGTTACGTTTTTAGTCTAGGCAAGTAATTAAACGCAACAAGAAGTTTGCCCATTCACACCCCACCCAAGCAAGAACACCAACAACGATACCTTTTAAAGTGCTAAGCAGCCATTTATTTACTTCGGCAGTGAGCAATGCCAAAAATAACAAACAAAACTCCCTCGTGGTCCCTACGCTTCCCTACACAAAAATGAAAAAAAACAAACAAAAGACAATTCACTTACCTAGCTTTCTAATGAAAAAACAGGAGAAAACTTATTCAACAAAAATGGCTTCTCACGCCTACTACGCTGCTGCAGTGAAGGATATATACAAAGTGAACAAAGCGTACGATCGCTACTTGACAAATCTATTTACAGCTATTTACAAAATGGACATAATAACGCCAGACATACGCACGAAAACTCTACACTGCAATAAATCAACACACAGGTTCTTGGTTAAGTGGTGGAGGTTCGGGGAGAGGGGCCAGGTGGCTGTCATCCGGTAGTTAAGTACTGGAGGTGATCCATCAATTATCCAATCCGAGGATAGGCAGAGATTCCACCCAGATACCTAGCAGCCACGCCCAGGTGTCCACCTCCTAGGAGAGAAAAGGGGAAAGATACCCACAGCCATCCTCTGGTGGGAGGAGTAACACAAAACAAACACATCACTGGATCATAACATTTCCCCCCACCCAAAAAAAATCAAACATTTAACCCCACACAAAAATGTTTGATTCAAAACCTAGAGAGGGCATCAGCCATGACATTCTCTAAGCCCTTTTTGTATCGGACTTCAATGTTGAAGTCCTGGAGGAGTAAGGACCAGCGCATAAGGCGCTGGTTGCTGTTCTGCATCCGAGTTAGGAAGTGGAGAGGGTTGTGGTCAGAGAACACGACGGTTGGAACAGGACTGGATCCAAGGTACACTTCAAAGTGCTGCAAGGCCAGCAATAAGGCTAAGGCTTCCTTTTCGATCGTGCTGTAATGCAATTGGTGTTTTAGGAATTTTTTGGAAAAGAAACAGACTGGATGGTCAATGCCATTTTCATCCTCCTGCAAAAGCACTGCCCCAGCCCCCAAGGCACTGGCGTCCACCTCAAGCTTGAATGGACGTGCGAAATCAGGGGCGGCCAGCACAGGAGCACTACAAAGGAGAGCTTTGACAGCTTCGAAAGCAAACTGACATGTCTCAGACCATATAAATGGTGCTTTTGGACTGGCAAGACTGGTTAACGGGGCTACTACCTCAGAGAAGTTCTTGCAGAATCCCCGATAATAACCTGTCATGCCTAGAAAACGCCGCAGCTCCCGACGGGTCTGTGGAGCTGGGAAATCTAATATTGCCTGCACTTTCACAGCAACAGGGAGGACCTGACCCTGTCCGACTTGTTTCCCCAGGTAGGTTACAACAGCCTTTCCAAACTCACATTTAGCCAGGTTTAGTGTCAGAGAGGCATCACGCAGACGGTCAAATATTTCACTAAGGGTTTTGAGGTGTTTAGTCCAAGTGGATGAATAGGCAACTATATCATCCAGATATACTTCACAATTTCTGACTCCATGTAGCACAGTGTTCATCAGCCGCTGGAAGGTGGCTGGGGCATTCCGTAGCCCGAACGGCATGACGGTATACTGCAAAAAATGGTCAGGCATAACAAAGGCACTGATTTCGGATGCACGGTCCGTTAACGGAACCTGCCAGTATCCCTTTAGGAGGTCAAGCTTGGTCACGAAGGTTGCTGATCCAACACGGTCGACCAAGTCATCCATGCGTGGGAGTGGGAAAGAGTCTGGTTTTGTAACAGCATTTGCTTTTCGGAAGTCATTACAGAAACGGGAGGTTTGATCGGGTTTTGGGACGAGAAGTGATGGTGAGCTCCAAGAGCTATTACTGGGAAGAGCAAAACCATGGTCGAGAAGATACTGGACTTCCTGCTGCATTATGGCGCGCTTAGTGGGATTTACTCTGTAGGCATGTTGCTTGATGGGCTTGTGATCACCCACATCAATATCGTGACTTAGCACATGCGTTTGAGTGGGGATATCACCGAAAAGAGTTGAGTAATTTTTAATGAGCTCACGGACATCGGATTTTTTGGGATCAGACAGATGTGCTAAATAGGCATCCAAGTCAGCCAAGATTTCAGAGTTCCTAAGACGCACACCAGAGACAGAGCTGTGCCTATCCTCCAACTCATCATCGCAGGGACTATATAAGGGTTGAGAGACGGACACCGACACAATAGGTAACACAGCAGGTGACAGACTAGAGCGTTCGCGATCAATGTATTCCTTCAACATGTTGATGTGACAGACGCGACTTTTCTTCTTACGATCAGGGGTTAACACAACATAGTCAGTTTCACTTAGTTTGCGCTCAATGACATACGGACCGGAAAACTTTGCCTGCAGGGGTGAACCAACGACAGGCAAGAAAACCAACACGCGATCACCTGACTGAAACATCCGTGCTACAGACTTTCTATCAAAGTGGGTTTTCATTCTGACCTGAGCCTTTGCTAGCGCGCCACGAGCAAAGTCACAGGCATTATGCAGCCTCTCTTTAAACAAACTAACATAGTCCAGAATGTTTTCTTTCGGACGATGTCTATCTGAGAGAAATCTCTCTTTCAAAAGACGTAGCGGACCGCACACCGTGTGGCCAAAAACTAAATCAGCTGGACTGAACCCCAAAGACTCCTGGCATGTCTCCCTGACGGCGAACAATAGCAGTGGCAACCCCTCATCCCACTCACGGCCAGACTCAGTGCAAAATTTGCGAAGCATGTTTTTCAGAGTTTGGTGGAACCTTTCTAATGCACCCTGACTCTCCGGGTGATACGCGCTGGAAGTGTGATGGGTGACACCGAGCTCTGTCATGACCTGGGCAAAGATTTTAGACATAAAGTTTGTGCCCTGATCCGTTTGGATACGTTTAGGCAGTCCAAAGGTAGAGAAGAACTTAACTAGTGCTTTCACAATCCCACGGGTTTTTAACGAGCGCAACGGGATGGCCTCAGGATAACGGGTGGCAGTACACATCATGGTGAGTAGGTATTGGTTTCCGGACTTTGTTTTTGGAAGAGGACCAACGCAATCAACGATAACATGTTCAAAAGGTTCCCCAACGACTGGGATGGGTTTTAACGGCGCAGCTGGAATCACCTGATTTGGTTTACCGGCAAGCTGACATGTGTGGCACAAGCGGCAGAATCTTACAACATCAGATTTGAGACCAGGCCAGAAGAAGTAACGGAGGACACGGTTGTATGTTTTTGTGATTCCCAAGTGACCGGACATGATGTGGTCATGTGCTAAGCTTAGGACCTGGGGACGGAATGACTGCGGAACAACGATCTGCTGCACTCCCTCATGTGTGCAGCCAGAACTGGGAGTCCAGTAGCGCATCAGCACCCCATCCTCAATGAGGTAAGACACAGATTTCCCACTCTTAGGCTCTGTCACATAAGCCCAACAAGATGACAAGCTCTCATCATTTTTCTGGGCTTCTATGAGCGTTTCTTTATCTACTGACAGTGTCATAGCTTCCTCATCAGCCTGAAGCTCTACAGAAACGGAGGCACTTTCACAGTCGGGTCGCAAGCTTGTTGCATCTGAATCACTTAAGAAGGAGTCGCTAAGATCCACCAAGTCTCCATGTTTGCGTGCCTGCGCACGTGTCACAGCACACACAGGAAACAACGGAGCAGCGTTTGGGGTGGCGAGATCAAAACCCCCATTGTCTGTAAGTGGTGCTTCAACTACCTCAGGCAACGGAAAAACTTTGCAGCCGGCTAGATCGTTTCCAAGGATGATGTCAATGCCTGCAACCGGTAACTGGGGTCGCACCCCAAGTTTAACCTCACCCGACACAAACTGAGACGAAAGCTGCACAAAGTGTAAAGGCACACGTATTACACACATCCTAACTCCCCAGGCTAACACATCAGCACCACAATAGGATTGAGCTGAGAACGGTAAGACCCCCTCACGAATGAGCGACTGTTTTGCACCAGTGTCCCGCAAAATACTAACAGGAACCCTCTTTTCTTCTCCCATCAATGAAACAAAACCGTTTGACACAAAAGGCTTGAACTCTTCATCTACTTTATCCTTCTGAATTACAGTCACATCTTCTAATGCATGAGGTTTGGTCTGTAGGAGGTTTATTGGGGAAGGAGATGTACCCTTCCTGATCTGTTCTTTTCTTTTCAGAACGGGACAAGCAGCAATGAGGTGTCCCTGCTTATGGCAAAAATAACACTCTCTATTGTCAATGAATGAGGTGGTGGTACGGCGGGTGCTCTTTGGAGACCAGATATGTGGGCTAACGGAGGTCTGTGGGCTGTGAACAGGGAATGAAAACACCGCTTTGTGTGTCAACACAAACTCATCAGCCTGTACAGCAGCAGCGGCGAGAGTCGTAACCTTCTGTTCGTTTAAGTAGGTTACCACTTTGTCTGGGAGTTGACTTTTAAACTCTTCTAACATCACCAACTCACGCAAGTCATCTAATGTTTTTACTTTTGTAGCATGACACCACTTATCAAATAGAGTTTTCTTTTCTCTGGCAAATTCCACATAAGTCTGGTTGGCAGATTTTTTTCCATTCCTAAATCTTTGCCTGTAAGCCTCTGGCACAAGCTCGTATGCACGCAGGACAGCAGCTTTCACAATGTCATAGTCCAAACTGTCCTCCGGTGAAAGAGCGGTGCATACCTCTTGAGCTTTCCCCACCAATTTGCATTGAAGTAAAAGAGACCATACATTCTTTGGCCAGTGTAGTGCACCTGCAATGCGCTCAAACACTGTGAAATAAGAGTCTACCTCAGTTTCTCTAAATGCTGGCACTAATTTGATGTGTCTACTTACATCAAAGCTGTCTTCCGGCTTAGGGGACGGTGACTGCGGGGATGGTGACTGCGGAGCTGACCGAGGTGTAGGAGGACTGGCAGATACAGAGGCTCCCCTCTCTATCTCCAGAGCCCTCACCCTTAAGTGCATAGCTTCCACCTCCACCTGCTGCTTTTTTAACTCCACTTCCTTTATGCGCAGCGTTAACTGCAGCTCTTCCGCAGAAAGGCTAGGTTGAGAAGGGAGATTTTTCAGTGGGGCAGGAATACCAGCAACAGCCCCCAGCTCGACGCCCTCTGCAGGACCCGGCTCACCAAACAACCCCCTTTCATTCAGTTTAAGGCACAGGAGCTCTTTAAGCTCTTTTTTCTTTGCATTCAATGGCACAGTCACATCAAAGAAATTGGCAATAAGAATGAGGTCAGCCTTTTTACATCTGTCCAACTTTTCTTCAGTTGGGCCTAAAGTGAAATCCTCCAACTTAAATTCCATTTTAACACACACCCACCCACACAAGAAAAAACTGCTAACCAGAAAAGTAGAGTCAACCAAGAACACAGACAGCCGACCCGCGACAACAGCTGTTAGATTATAATATTATTTTATGCCATGTTATATCCCTAATTAAAGATTGTGAATTATTATGTAGTTTTAGTTTGCATTATTCTCCTGAAGTAGAAGAAGCTGATAACTATTGCATTAGTTAAACTGATTTGCATTACATTAGACTGCTGATTTATTGTGGATGAATGATATTGCTTTATGATGCATTATACTGCTGAGTTATAAGAAATACTGTTTGCAGAAAGTCATCGCCTTATTTGTCTGATTAGAAGAGAACAGAGTATACTGGAGTTTTCTGCCCCATCTCAGCAGGAGCAGATAAACAGGGAGCCAAGGTTGTAGCTTAGGCGCTGTGTGAGAGAAAACATGTGAATGTTTAGGCTTTTTATGATAAGGTGGAGGCACCAGAGGCTATAAGAGTTTGAGTAATGCTCCACCATTTTGAGATCTGAGGCTGTCTGCATACAGTGTCCATCTCCCACGCGTGTGTGCATTAAAATCATCGTTTGACTCAACCCGGCCGGACCAGTGTTGTTATTGTGGTTTTTCTCTTGTGTCCATCCCCAATTTGAACTCGTAACACAGCCACGAACAAAGAACAAACAAAAAGAACAAACCAAAAGAACACACCAAAAGAACCACAGAAAAGACGAGCCCCCAATTATGTTACGTTTTTAGTCTAGGCAAGTAATTAAATGCAACAAGAAGTTTGCCCATTCACACCCCACCCAAGCAAGAACACCAACAACGATACCTTTTAAAGTGCTAAGCAGCCATTTATTTACTTCGGCAGTGAGCAATGCCAAAAATAACAAACAAAACTCCCTCGTGGTCCCTACGCTTCCCTACACAAAAATGAAAAAAAAACAAACAAAAGACAATTCACTTACCTAGCTTTCTAATGAAAAAACAGGAGAAAACTTATTCAACAAAAATGGCTTCTCACGCCTACTACGCTGCTGCAGTGAAGGATATATACAAAGTGAACAAAGCGTACGATCGCTACTTGACAAATCTATTTACAGCTATTTACAAACTGGACATAATAACGCCAGACATACACACGAAAACTCTACACTGCAATAAATCAACACACAGGTTCTTGGTTAAGTGGTGGAGGTTCGGGGAGAGGGGCCAGGTGGCTGTCATCCGGTAGTTAAGTACTGGAGGTGATCCATCAATTATCCAATCCGAGGATAGGCAGAGATTCCACCCAGATACCTAGCAGCCACGCCCAGGTGTCCACCTCCTAGGAGAGAAAAGGGGAAAGATACCCACAGCCATCCTCTGGTGGGAGGAGTAACACAAAACAAACACATCACTGGATCATAACAGTTGTGAAAGCCATGGATAACCTAGTACGAGCGGGGACACTGGTGCCTTGAACACACAGAGACGAATGTTCTCAACGTGGTTACCGGAGATGGTGAGTGTGACAGGCAAGGTGATGTGCGTTATGTCTGGCAAACGGTGACCGGACAGGGCGGACACGCAGAGGAGATGAGGCAGTGGCCAGGTGCTAATGCTAAACTTGGAGACTAGAGACACATCAATGAAATTCTGTTCTGCACCAGAGTCATTTAACACAGAGAGGGAATGTGACGTCGACCGGAGGGTGAGTTTTGTGGACAGCAAGAGACGAGGAAGAGGGTTTTTGCCAGACAGATCGCCCACCAGTACCCTCTCGATTACTGGCGGACGCCCCCTTTTGCCAGTGCCGGGCAGGCAGAGATGAAATGCCCTCTGCGGCCACAATACAAGCACTCACCCGCAGAGAACCGGCGTTGACGCTCGGAGTGAGTCGCGAACGCCCCTCTAGCCTCCCGTGCGTCGGGCTGGAGGTCCCGAGAAGCCGGAGGCTCTCGAAACGGCTGTCTTCGTGAGCTCTGGCGTGCCCGCAGGCGATCATCCACCTAAATACAAAGGGACATTAAGGCATTTAGAGAGGCAGGAAGCTCACGCATCATCATCTCATCCTTGAGCTCTTCACAGATATTATTTAACAGGGTGGTCTTCAGAGCTTCAGGTCCCCACTTGGTCTGTGCAGCTAGGCTCCAGAAATCAACAGAAAAGTCAGCCATGCTTCGCCTACCCTGCTTCAGATTAATCAACCGATAGCCGGCAGCCTCCGTGTTATGCCCCAGTCTAGGGGTACAGGAACGCAACATAAGTTTAAAAAGACTGCCCCGCCCTGGTCCCCAAAACCATACACAGAGGGAAACCAATTCCTTAGTGAATCGTGTTTTATTATCTATACTGCAGAAATGAAGCTCCAGGGTGAACAAAGGCCAAAATAACAAACAAAACAAGCTAAGTCAGGAGGAAGTGCTATCTAAAACCCTATGTGAAATCAAACATCAAACAAAAGACAAGCGCTACACCTAACTCCCTAACTGAAATAAACAGGAGAAAACAGTGCAAGGAAAAACAATACGGCAGCTCACCCCTTCTGTTGCAGTGCTATTTACAATGTGCTATTTACAATGAAAGCTAATATACACACTATATACAAAACTCAGAAAAGCCGCAAAAATCACAAGCACAAAAGTCTCAGGTTTTGGAGGCCAGGGTCAGGTCTGCTGCTGCTGTCAGTGGCTGCCCCGGGACAACTGCTGGTGAGGGATTTGAAGAAGATCACATGGCCAGGGGACCAATCAGCAGCCATCAGCTCATCCACTCCGGGACCTGCAAAGACTTAAAGGCACAGACAACAACAGCCACCAAAACAGATTATGGACAGGGCCATAACACTCAGCACTAGAGCCTTTGTCAAACACCGACTTGAAGCGCGACAGGAAGTCATCGTAAGACATTCCGGGACAAGCCTGCAGCTGGGCCTGGGCCCAGGCCAGGGCTCGATCTCGTAGTAGCTGGGTGACATAAGCGATCTTAACCCCATCAGTAGCAAACACATGCGGTAATAATTGAAACTGCATGGAATACTGCAACAAAAATCCCGCACACTTTCCCATCTCCCTAGAAAAAGCCTCAGGTGAAGGTAAAAGCTTATCCAGCGACACCGCAGAAGCTACCGAGGCCTCCGTGCTAGCAGCCGGAGTTGCTGTGGCTACTGTACTGACAGCAGGAGCATGTGTTACCTGGGGAGGGGCCGCAGGAAGCGGGTTGTCGGTCAGCGGAATCTGTTGGGTGAAAGCCTGAGTTAGTGATGCCACTTCTCCGCTGAGCCTTATTAGCATTTGTTCATGTCGGTGCAAAAGCTCCTCCAGAGACATGGGGGCTGACGCTGCTGAGGCTGGGTCTGCCGAGTCCATAACGATGGCTGGATTATTCTGTCAGGCTCAGGAGAGACTCTGAGGCAGACTGTCTCTAAAGTTTCACAATTTATTTACACACAGACACCAGGTGCAGGTGAGGGGGTACGGGAAGAGGGTCTCCGGGGAACACAGTCACGGGAAGGGGACACACGGGCTATGTACACAATCCTTCGCTGATGCTCAGGTTAGCTCAGACTCCGGCTTTAGCTCACCAAACAGCGGTCCTCAGGCTGACAAGAAATCTGGCACAGAAAATCGTGGAAAAGGTCAGACTTGCAATGACACGGACGAGTGTTACACAATAATCAAGGTTAAAGGTTCAAGGTTCTTTATTTGTCACATGCATAGTTATACAAGTATAACACACAGTGAAATGTAGCCTGACACGCTCCTCGACATGTGCAAAAAAATGGGGGGGGTGTAGAGGAAAAACATTATATATATATATATATATATATATATATATATATATATATATATATGTATGTAGTATATACATTGGGTGAATGTGCAGTAGTAGCAGCAAGCAGGTGAATTCTGTACATTAATATGAGTAGACATCTGACTATTTTACAGGATAGACAATATAAACATATTTTAAATTAAAGGAATTGAAATGTACATTGTGCCTTGGTTTAGAGTGTTTGGAAGAGAGTCCTGTCTCAGTCAATTATAGATGATGTGAGAGGGCGGGTGTGTGTGTTTAGGGCACGGATGGCTTGGGGATAGAAGCTCCTCTTGAGTCTCTCTGTCCTTGCCCGGAAGATGCGGAACCTTCTACCAGATTGCAGAAGTTGGAACAGTTTGTTGCCAGGATGGGACGGGTCCTTCAGTATCTGCGCTGCTCTAGTCCGGCATCTCCTGGTGTAGGTGTCCTGAAGCGGGGGGAGAGCAATCCTGCAGCAGCGTTCTGCTGTACGGATCACTCTCTGGAGAGCTTTTTGGTCCTTCACACAGCTGTTCCCAAACCACGATGTCATGTTCTGTGTGAGGATGCTCTCCACAGCGCCTGTATAGAAAATCCTGAGGATCTTTGGAGAGACCCTGAACTTCCTCAGTTGTCGTAGGTGATACAGGCGCTGCCTAGCCTTTTTGGTCTGGACCTGAATGTGGGCAGCCCATGTCAGGTCTGAGGAGATGTGGACACCAAGATACTTGAAGGACTGCACCCTCTCCACTGGAGCTCCATTGATGATAATGGGCTTGTAGTCTCTGTGCTGACCCCTTCTGAAGTCCACCACCAGCTCCTTGGTCTTGCTGACGTTCAGCTGGAGGTGGTTGTCCTGGCACCACGATGCCAGATTCTTCACTTCATCCATGTAGGCCGCCTCATCGTTGTTGGAGATGGCACCCAACACCACTGTGTCGTCAGCAAACTTCACAATGGTGTTGGAGCCATGGGTGGCCACACAGTCTGAAGTGTAGAGGGAGTAGAGCAGTGGCGAGAGGACACATCCCTGAGGTGCTCCTGTGTTGATGGTGATGCTGTTGGAGAAGCACCTGCCCACCCTCACCACCTGAGTTCTGCCAGTGAGGAAGTCCAACACCCATGCACACAGACGGCTGTTAAGTCCCAGATCCCTCAGCTTTGTGAACAGTCTGCAGGGCACTATTGTGTTAAACGCTGAACTGTAATCAACAAACAGCATTCGCACATAGTTACCCTGTTTCTTGTCCACATGGCTGAGAGTGGTGTGTAGGACGTGGGCGATGGCATCCTCTGTGGATCTGTTGGATCTGTAGGCGAACTGCAGCGGATCTGTGGTGTCTGGGATGGAGGAGGAGATGATGTTCTTCAGCAGCCTCTCAAACACCTTCATTACTACCGAGGTCAGTGCAACTGGCCGGTAATCGTTCAGGGATGAGGGTTTGCTGTTCTTGGGCACAGGGATGATGGTGGATCTTTTGAAGCATGTGGGGACCACAGACTTCGCCAGGGACTCGTTGAAGATGTAAGTGAACACACCTGCTAGCTGGTCAGCACAGCAGCGCAGCAGACGGCCGGTGATGCCGTCTGGCCCCGTCGCTTTCCTTGTGTTCACTCTCCTCAGTGCCGCTCGGACGTCATGCTCCGCGATGCTGGTCACCGGTCTCTCGCTGATGACGTCACTGTCCTCGGTAGTCAGGCGGTAGATAGTATTAGCCGCCTGGCTAACCTCGAAACGGGCGTAGAACTGATTCAGCTCGTTGGTGAATGCAGAGTCAGGGTTGATCAGCGCAGTGTCCCTGGCTTTGTAGTCCGTAATGGTGCGTAGTCCATGCCACATACTCCGTGTGTCGCCCTGGTGGAAGTGGGACTCCACACGTTCCCGGTACCGGCGTTTGGCATCTCTCACCGCGCGCCGCACACCGTATGAGGCCGCTTTGTAGGCGCTCATATCGCCAGTGGCGAGACCCGCGTTGTAGGAGGCGGTCCTGGCGTTTACTGCAGTGCGGATCGATCTGTCCATCCACGGTTTCTGGTTTGGGAATGTGGTGACTCTCGCAGTGGGGATAATCTCCTCCGCTAGCATATTGACGAAGCATACTGCTACTTCCGTAAACTCGTTGATGTCGACTGCGCATGCTCTGAACATGTCCCAGTTGACGTCGTTGAGTGCATCCTGTAGCGTAGCTTCTGATTGGGCAGTCCACCGTTTTACCTCCCTCGTGGTTACTTCTTCCCTCCGTATGCTTTGTTTATACTGGGGGATGAGGAAGATGGCGTTGTGGTCAGACTTCCCAAAAGCCGGGTGTGAGACAGCTTTGTAGCCCTGCTTGTATGGCATGTAGCAGTGATCCAAAATTCGATCCCCTCTCGTTGGACACGAGACATGCTGGTAAAAGTTTGGCATGACTTGTCTGAGGTTCGCTTTGTTAAAGTCTCCTGCTACAATGAGGGCTGCGCCCGGGTCCTTGTTTTGAAGCGAGCTCAGCACATCATGTAATTCGGACAAAGCCATACCTGTGTCCGCTTGGGGTGGGATGTAGACCGCCGTGGCGATGACCGAGGTGAACTCACGGGGCAGATAGAAAGGGCGGCACTTAATGCTCAGGAACTCCAGATGTGGCGAGCAGCCGCTGGAGAGAGTAGAAATGCTCCTGGCATCACACCACTTTCTGTTTACCATGAAACACACTCCCCCACCTTTGGTTTTGTTTGACTCTGCCGTTCTGTCCGCGCGGAGCACAAAGAATGAATCCGACGGAGTTACGGCCTGGTCCGGCACGGTGGGGGTCAGCCATGTCTCCGTGAAGCACAGAATGTTGCAGTCCCTCATGTCACGTTGGAAGGTGACCCTTGCTCTTAGGTCGTCGAGCTTGTTCTCCATGGATTGTACATTGGCCAGTAGGATACTGGGCAGTGGTGCGCGATGCGCCTGCTGTCTCAGTCTGTTCCTAATACCAGCGCAGTTTCCCCCGGCGCTTCTTTGTTCTGCGCCTCGGATGAGCGGCCCGTCCTTTGTTGTTCTCCGCGCCGCGTAGAATCTCTGGCGGCCAGGAAGGGTCGGGTTTAAAAGTGTCCAAGATTAGATGTGCAACCTTGGCACCGATGTTTATAAGTGATCCGCTGTCGTAAACTATAAGACTAGAGGATTTTGGGATGAAAACCAGAGCAAAAAATAGGTAAAAAACAAGAAAAGTAGATAGTCGGAGCGGAGTGGTCAGGAAGGCGTCTGGACGTGGCTGCGCCATCTTGGAATCCAGCGAAGAAGCGTTCTCGGCAGCCGCCTTAAGAAGTGAGCGTGGTGATGAGACGATTGCTTGCAGGTGTCTGAGCCAGGGGCTGGAGTCGTCATGACTCCGCCCCTGTAGAGTGCAGTGCGCGGGAGGAGAGAGAGAGAGAGAGACGCAACACAACAGAAACACTTGTAGCCATACAGAGTCAGCGGAGAAGGCACAGGGTCATGACATTTTCTGTAATTGAGAAGAGGGAAATTATAATACTTCAATTTTCAATTTCAATTTTATTTATCTAGCACCAAATCACAACAATAGTTGCCTCAAGGCGCTTTATATTGTAAGGTTGACCCTATAATAATACATAGCATCCAATTAGTAGTGTCAAAGAAGCATTTATTGAGACAGAAGAGAATTGAGGTTGCTGGGCTTGACAGAAAAGTACAACTGTATTTTAAGTTTTATTTGTCATATACACGTAACAATAGGTAAAAACTAAATAGTGTGTGGTTAACAGCTCCTTCATATAGAGATAGTGAACAGAGATTTGTGTTTTTCCATCTACAGTCAGCTATTCTGCACTCTTTTCTATTATGACAGATGTAATTGCTAATCCAGGGGGAGGAATTAATGAATGTGGCTAATCTGAATTTTAATAGTACTACACTTTCTAGAATCCATGAACATTTATTATTAAGCCAAATAACTAACTCATTAATACTTGAAAAATATTGTTGATGCAGTAAGGCTAAAAAAGAGAGCAGAAAACCTAGTTGCTGAATTCTCTTAAAGATGCAAGATTCAAGAGTCTTTCTCTGGAAAGACTGTCAGAAATTATTCATTTGTGATCAGATAGTTGGTTAGATATATGCAAGGAGTTCATAGAGTGTTGGAACACTGGGATCTGCTGGAGCCACTGCAGACTACCACTGCAAACTGGGTGAGTGACTCCAGCAGATCTCAGGAACAACATCCGAGATCTCTGTCCAGAACAAGGAACAGCAAAGATACTATGCAGGAATCTGAAGCTCCCAGACCTCTGGTAGAGGGTCCGAGCTTGAAGGATAAAGATCACCCAGCATGGAAAATAGGGAATTTTATATATCTCTATATACAAATTCTTGACACATCTTCTTAAGTCCTTGGTATTTTTTGAACTTATTGTGTTCCTTTTTTTCCAACGTTGCTATCTCTTGCTATAATTACATCTGTCACTACGGCCACCTTCCTCTTCTTGTCCACCACTATTATGTTTTGTTGGTTAGCCATTACTAGTTTGTCTGTCTATATCTGGAAGTCCCACAGGATCTTAGCTCAGTCATTATCAATAGTGTCCCATGTTGATCATGGGACTTCTAGACTATACTCAGTACAGATGTCCCCATATACGATGCTAGCCACTTGGTTATGGTGTTCCATGTCTGCCAGGATCTAGAACCCTTCTGTTACATAGTGAATTGTCTCAGGGGCATCTTTACGCACCCTGCACCTGGGGTCTTGCCTGGTGTAATAGACCCCAGCCTCTATGGATCTTGTGCTCAGAGCTTGTTCCTGTGCTACCATGATTAGTGCCTCTGTGCTGTCTTTCAGTCCAGCTTTGTCCAGCCACTGGTAGGATTTCTGGATGTCAGCCACCTCCTCTATCTTTTCGGTGATACATACCATGCATCACGCCTGTCCTTCCATGATGGTTCTTCTCCTTGCTGGATCAACTGTTGATGCAATTTTCTCATTGCGACATCTTCAAGACAAATGCAGAGAACAACAACAGGCCATTCTTATCACATATATTGATACCACCAAGTCTATTGACCTAGTACACTGCAAAAACTCAAAATTTAAAGTATATTTGTCTAATTTCTAGTCAAAATATCTCATCACACTTAAAAAAAAAAATAAAGACACAATCAACTACATTTCAGTGAGATACAGGAACTTGTTTTTAGACAGTGCATCTTGGATATGGACATCTTGGATTTCACTTGTTCCATTGGTAGATTTTTTTCACTTAATACAAGACACTTGTGCTTGAAATTTGGTCTTTGAAGCCAAAGACCAAAGTTTGAGGAATCCTGAGATGAGCTCTGCTATTTCCATGATGCAGCACTCATGCCCACTCAGAGGAAGACCTACAGATCCTTCTAGAAAAGTTTACAGCTGCTTGTGACAACTTCAAGCTTACCATCGACTTAAAGAAAACCCAAATCACATGCCAAGAAATGTCTACAGTCCCAGGGTTGTAATCAACAACTCTGCACAGGTTGGGGTTCTACACCTTACTAACCTTTGCTCCACAATCACCAAGAACATCTTCCTGGAAAAAGAAAGGCAAAAGGATTGGCTTGGCTGGCACTACCATGTCCAGACTCTCCCAGAGTGTGAGGGACAACAAAAAGCTCACCTTGAAGATCAAGATCACAGTATACTGTGCGTTTGCCATCAGCACACTGACCTTTGGCATGGAATCTATGCTAGAACAGAAGTTAAACACTTTCCACATGAGGAAATTACAATGCCCTTCTACATAACATGGAAAGACAAGGTCACCAACACAGAGATATGTGCCAGAACAGGAATACCAACCACATACACTACTCAAAAAAAGATGACTCTACTGGCTTGGCCATGTCATAAAACATGGATGATCCTTGAATCTGAAAAGACTTTTTTTTACAGAGAACTGAAAAAACACAAACAACTGGACATCCCAAACTGCCCTTTAAAGATGTGTGTAAAAGAGACATGAAAAGCACCGGCACATCCACTGAGCACTGGGAGCAAATTGCTTTTGACCATACAGCATGGAAGGCCAAAGTCAGACGAGCTCTTCTACAAAAGGAAGAGAAGAAAGTTACCACATTTGCATCCGAAAAAGCAACAGTGAAAAGAGTCTGCAAAGCTCAAGCCGATCCCATAATAATTAATTTGTGAAATCTACCCCATATGGAAATAATATATATAAATCTTAATTAAGTTTGTATCTGTTTTGTATGAAACTTGTATGAAAAGCATACAAGAGTATGGATTGGTACAGGTATCCGGTGCCATTATGGCACTGGTTCTGGCATAAACGGTAGTAACCAAACCAAAAAGCAGCACACATTTCGGTGCTTTATTTCGGTGCTTTATTTCGGTGCTTTTTCTTTTTCCTCGAGATGTCATACACTTTGGATTCTAGCCAATCATTTTGCCTTTCCAAGGACAGTAGGCGGGCCCAGGTATGTACGTTCTTTTAGAGCAGAGCTACAGGTTAAAAATTCCCAAGGCGAAGCGGACAAAAGTCTGGCTGTACTTCACAGCAAAAGATGCAAACTTGGCAGCCTGCAACAAGTGCTTTAAGGTGATACTGTGCAAAGGAGGTAACACCTCGAATCTGATGAACCTGGCGACGCATAGCATTTTTTTAAAGGCCGAGAAATGCATCGTATTTCATAGCTTGCTGCAAGAACTCACACCGAGCACATCTACTGCGGGTGTGGTGCCTGTTATTGGAGCCGGAGTTAGCAACATGCCCAAGAACCTGAAAAGTAGAGTCCTGGCCCCTAGCCCTGCCAGTGTAGCAGAAATTATGATGGATGATGATGGCAGCAGCAGTCGTTCTTCTCTGGGTGAGTAGCTTAATGTTGTTCGTGTGTAATTTATGTTGAGTAGGCTAACCACATTATTAAATTAATGCACGTAAGGTGATCTAGAAAAAAACACCGTCGTGGTTACATGTGGCTGTCTTCTTGTTTGATAGAGTGATACCATATATGCCCTATAGCTGCAGAAAAGGCTAACATTGTTATCTTTTTACAACAAAACAGCTAAACATGAGAGATTTTAGGACTTTCGGATTACCCCCCACCCCCCTATCCACCCCTGTGGCTAGTCACGTGCTCTAATGTTGTGTTGTGGACATTAATGTGCTCTCTGTGCAGAGGAGTTTTTTTTGTTTCCTGTTCTCATGCTGTCCTCCCATAGGTGCCCAGCGTGAGAAGAGGTCTCTTTTTTTCCTCTTGTACTTTTTCCCATTGTTGTGTAATTTTTCAGTGTTTTCTCTGCAACGCTGCCGATCTCCGACTGTATTCCCATGTGATGTCTTTGTTGTGTGTGTAAGTCGGGGGGGGGGGGGGGTCCTATTCCTCTGCGGGGCAACCTGCATATGGCCAATAAAGCATTCATTCAATTCAATTCAAAGTTTGTGTTTTCCATTGTTTAAGCACTGGTTCCAACCAAAGGAGGTATGTTGTATCAACAGAAAAGGCTAACTTGGTTATCATTTTGCAGAACAAAAGAGACTGCTAAAAAATAAAAACATAAGAGGTTTTTGGACAAAGTTTGTGTTCTCCTCTCCTGTCTTCTTTAAGCACTGGTTCAAGTACCGTTTAAGCACCGGCACCGTTTCAAAAGTACTGGTTTGGCACCGGTATCGGATAAAATCTAAACGATACCCATCCCTATACAAGAGTGAAAACAGATATAAGATCCCTTAAAAAATTATATAAATGAAACTTGAATGTTTTTGATACTGTCACGGTGAGTAGAATGATGGACCCAAAAGCGGAGCTTGTGGAATGAATAGGCAGTGCGTTTATTTACAGTGAGAAAGGGTTCAAACAACAGTTCAATGTGCAAGTTGTCCTTCATGTGTTTCTCCCCCATGTTTCTCCTGTGCATGATAGTGCGTCCGTGTCCTCCTTCAAAGTGAATCTGTGCACGTGACTTCCCTCTCCAGTGATCTCCTCTCCGTCCTTTATCCTAAGGAAATAAGTATAGCTAAGGTTCGTTCTGACTGAATCTTGATGAAGGCAGTCACACTTTCTCCCTCTCCCTTCCCTTATCTTTCCTGCTTGGCTTTCTCATGTCTCTGTCTAGTCTTGCCTGCTTCTCTCCCTCTACCCTGGAAGAGTCTCACAGTCTGTTCTCTAAAACCTAAAAGAGGAATTATGGATCTGATCAACTGGTCCCTGAATGCAATTGACACCCTCTTCTCGACAAGAGGCCCATTGAAGACATCGATCTTTTTGGAACCATGATAACAGGATTCTTGCTGATCGGCGCTGGCTTGGCCCTGGCTTGGCCCTGGCTTGGCCCTGGCTTATCGAAGAATAAAGAAAGCGGAAAAAGCTGTTCAAATCCCCACAAGGCTGCCTGCTATGCTGATTGGAACGATGGAGCGAGCCATGGCTTCTCAGAATGGACTCATTAGACGCAGCACGGATGACATCTTGGAAAAGCTTGCGGCTGCTGTGAGTGCTGAGACTTTGACAACATCTGACAACATCTTGGAGAGGCTCACAGCTGTCGTGAACACTCATGCTGGAGCTGAATATAACAAACAATTTCTCCTCCGATAACAAACTGTGTTTAGACTCTTCGTTCCAAACGCCCTTGTACGTGTATCTCCAAGGTCGAGTCGGACTGCGGGTCTGGGCCCAGGTCTGGATGAATAGCTGCCGGGCAGGATGGCTGTGTCTGGATCAGCTTACTTCTCACCCCTTACCCACCCCTGTTGCTTGTCACGTGCGTCACGATGTTGTGATGTGGAAATTTATGTGCTCTTTGTGCAGAGGAGATTTTTTTGTTTTGTTCTCATGCTGTCCCCCCATAGGAGCCCAGCATGAGTAGAGGTCTCTTTTTTCCCCTCCTCGTCTTGTCCATTGTATTGTACATTTCAGTGTTTTTCCATAATACTACCGGTCTCCGACCTGTCTCCCCATGTGATGTCTGTGTTGTGTAGGTAAGGTCAGGGGAGTCCCATTTCGCTGCAGGGCAACTTGCATGTGACAGATAAAGGCTTTCCTGACTTGACTCTCAGTGCTACTACCAGGCTTGGAGAATATTCCCACGCCGACTGTCACCCAGCTCCGTGGTTAAATAGTCCTCACAAGATGGTGGATAATTAATTAGAAACAGCTGTGCGCTGCATTGGCGCGCCAGCTCCCGCACAGAGGTACTTCTGGGTCGCAGGCCACCCAGCGTCTTGAGACGACTTCCGTAAACAAAACCCCGGGAAAAGGAGAGGGAGAAAATGCAGGGAAACAACACAGGGAAAAACACACATAGGTAGGTAGGCTGGCGGGGACCGTCCAACCATGACAGTACCCCCCCCCCAATGGGAGCCAGGGTGCCTGCAGCAGAATTCCCTCACCATACCATCATCCAGAATCACCTACCAAGGCACCCAAGAACGCTCTTCCGAACCGTACCCCTCCCAATCCACCAAAAATTGAAAGCCCCTACCGTGGCACCTGGCATCCATCTTCTTATCACTCGCTCAATCTCCCCGGTCAACACTCCAACAATGCAGGATGGGAGCAAGATGGAATTGTCTTTCTCCTCTGAGTCCAGGTCCAGTGCGAAATGGCGAGAGAGCACGTCGGCCTTGGTGTTCCGCGAGCCGGGTCTGTAAGTAATAGTAAGGGTGACGTGTGCAAAGAACAGAGCCCACCTTGCCTGCCAAGCGTTGAGACGTGTAGCCGCTTGGAGATACGCCAGGTTCTTATGATCGGTCCAGACCACCACCGGGTGCTCGCTGCCCTCCAGCCAGTGCCGCAATTCCTCCAGGGCCGACTTGATGGCGAGGAGTTCCCGGTCCCCAACATCGTAATTCCGTTCAGCAGGGGACAGGTGTCGGGAAAAGAAAGGACAGGGATGTAACTTGCCACTAACCTGTTGGGAGAGGATGGCGCCGACCCCAGAGTCCGAAGCGTCCACAACAAAAAAAGGATGTTTTATGTCAGCCTGCACCAACACCGGAGCTGAGGAAAACAGAGACTTTAGTAGAGTGAACGCCTGCTGGGTGCTCGAGGACCACTGTAATGACAGTTTAGGTGAGGTGAGTTTTGTCAGAGGCAGAGCAATTTTACTGAAGTCCTTGCTAAAACGCCTGTAGAAATTAGCAAATCCAAGGAACTTTTGCAACTCCTTACGGGTCTTGGGCTCCGGCCATTCTACAGCCGCTTTTACCTTAGCAGGGTCTGCTTTCAATCGCCCCTGCTCAATGATGAACCCCAGGAAGGAAACAGTTTGGATGTGAAACTCACGTTTTTCCGCCTTGACGAACAGCCGGTTCTCCAGCAAGCGCTGCAGCATGAGCCTCACATGCTTGACGTGCTCTGCCTGGTTCCGGGAGAAGATGAGGATGTCATCTAGATAGACAAAAACTGAATATTTATAAAGTCTCGTAACACATCGTTAATCAGTGTCTTAAATCCTCTGCACACGGCCATTAACAACCAGAAGAGTCTGTTCAGTGACAGGTTGCTTCTCCCCAAGACAAGAACTAACAGACTTAAAAACTCCTTTGTCCCACACGCCATCAAACTGTTTAACTCCTCTCTGGAGGGGAGAGGGAGGGGAAACAGGAGGACAAAGGAGGAGGGGGGAACAACTAAGCTGTAGTGCCTCTTCACCTCACTGTACAATACCTTGTGCAATACTTTTTGTAAATAGTCAACAGTGCAATAGACCTCAATACTTGAAATGTGCAATTCACTTGTATTTTTATTTTTATTCCTATTTATTCTATTTATCCCCTTCGTATATTTTATTTATATTTGTCTCTGTATTTATATATGTGTGTGTGTGTGTATATATATATATATATAAAAAAAAAAACACCCAGCACGCCCCTGCGGGCGGTTTATCCTTCAAGCTCGGGTCCTCTACCAGAGGCCTGGGAGCTTGAGGGTCCTGCGCAGTATCTTAGCTGTTCCCAGGACTGCGCTCTTCTGGACAGAGATCTCCGATGTTATTCCCGGGATCTGCTGGAGCCACTCGCCTAGCTTGGGAGTCACCGCACCTAGTGCTCCGATTACCACGGGGACCACCATTACCTTCACCCTCCACATCCTCTCGAGCTCTTCTCTGAGCCCTTGGTATTTCTCCAGCTTCTCGTGTTCCTTCTTCCTGATATTGCTGTCATTCGGAACCGCTACATCGATCACTACGGCCGTCTTCTTCTGTTTGTCTACCACCACTATGTCCGGTTGGTTAGCCACCACCATTTTGTCCGTCTGTATCTGGAAGTCCCACAGGATCTTAGCTCGGTCATTCTCCACCACCCTTGGGGGCATCTCCCATTTTGACCTCGGGACTTCCAGGTTATACTCGGCACAGATGTTCCTGTACACTATGCCGGCCACTTGGTTATGGCGTTCCATGTATGCCTTGCCTGCTAGCATCTTGCACCCTGCTGTTATGTGCTGGATTGTCTCTGGGGCATCTTTACACAGCCTGCACCTGGGGTCTTGCCTGGTGTGATAGACCCCAGCCTCTATGGATCTTGTACTCAGAGCTTGTTCTTGTGCTGCCATGATTAGTGCCTCTGTGCTGTCTTTCAGTCCAGCTTATATATATATATATATATATATATATATATATAATATTCTGTAACTCTGTAACTTCTGTCGGTGCTGTGCTTTTTTTTGGAAATCGAATTTCCCAGAGGAACCCACCCGAGGGATTAATAAAGTTCTATCTTATCTTATCTTATCTTAAACACTGCGTTAGTGAGCCCAAAGGGCATCACTAAATACTCGAAATATCCCAGGTGAGTATTAAACATCATCTTCCACTCATCCCCTTCACGTATCCACATCAGATGGTAAGCACTGCTGGGATCAAGTTTAGAGAAGATGGTCGCTCCCTGAAGGAGTTCAAACGCAGAAGCAAGCAGTGGAAGGGGATACTTGTTCTTTATTGTCATCTTATTCAGGCCACGAAAGTCGATGCAGGGACGAAGAGACTTATCCCTCTTATCTACAAAGAAAAATCCAGCGCCCAAGGGAGATGTGGATGGCCAGATGATGCCAGCAGCCAGGGAGTCTGGCTCAGGTTTGGAGATGCTATACAGACAACTGGTGGGCAAGGGGGCGCCGGTGATTAAATCGATCCCACATAAGGACGGTGAGGGGGTAGGGGATCAAGCCTTGTCTTTGCAAAAAACTGGAGCCAAATCATGATAGTCCTCTGGAACTGCAGACAAATCTGGGGAAAAGTCAGGTTCAGTAGGGCAAACGGGCATTTTATTAGGCATAGCAGAACGCAAACACTGTTCATGGCACAAAGCACAAAGTAACATGGCAGAAAGTAATATTAAATTAATTCCAACAACAAGCTTAAGCTTCGCTCAAGCTTAAACTTGCTGCTGTTGTTTAGCGTGAATTCTGCTGGTTTCCTCTTTCTGGTGCAAAGTGGGCAATAAACGAACAAAAGAAAAAAGCCGATCAGCTGATCATTGATCAGTTTCATGATTGAAGTAGCAATGGGAGAGGGAGGGGGAGAGAATGAGAGAAGAAGAGGCAGTTGTGCAGCATAAAGACATAATAACTCCAGCTTTGTGTCTCTTTTTTCATTCTAGCTGAAGTACGGGACAAATCGCATTACTTTTCACCTCAATATGGATGTATTGTAATTGGTCCAGCCCACAGTACATCATGACCAATTGGCAAATCCACCACCTTTCATTGTTTATACCGTTACAAAAACAAACAAATATAAAAACGAAAAATCACCATCAGCCCACCGGGCAAATGCCCGCTATGCCCAAAGGCCAGTCCAACTGTGCGGTCAGCTGGTGGGTAACAGGCATCTCTGAAAACATTAGAGCACTTTTGCAAATATGTGATGTCTTGAGAAATAGAGCAGATATTTAAAGTTTACACAGCAACATTCTTGCCTGAAAATATCTTAAAAGTTTATTTTGTGATCCAGAAAGAGTAATATTTTAAACTCCGCCTGCCTTGTTTGAGTTTTGGACGAAATGCATTCTGGAATATTTGCCTGGGTTTGGCTACAGTAGCTAAAGAGCTGGTTGGAGACCAAAACAGCCAATCAGAATGTTTTGCATCCAGTCTGTGATTGGTTGGTTTTGTGGCACACTTATAACGGTGTACAGAGAGTTGAGTGCGCACGAAGCAGAGATGTTGTAAGCGCGAACGACACACTGCAGATGTCTGTGAGCACAGAGCAGAGATCTGAGCAAGAGCAAATGCCAACAACTGAGCGAGAGGAGCTGTTATTGTGTGTGTATATGTATAATTGCAAACACTGAAATAAATTTCTTGCACGCAGAAATGAATTTTGTTCGCTCAAATTAAACTTTTGTTCGCAAAAAATAATTTTCTCCTCAACATGCAACATTTGCGCTTACAAATTTCTTTTACGTGCATTCAGAATAGAGGCACTAATATAACGCCATATGTATAAGGCTACTGCAGAAATGTAGAGAGTCGGACAACTTCTATCTAGTTTGCAAGCTGATATAAATGGAATAAAAGAGGTCAACTCATGCCAGCGGACGGCTGTGGATGGTATCCTGCAAAGACCAGACGAGGCTGAGCACGGAGGAGTTACATCAAGCAATACAGGATGCGGCTAACAGAGATAGACGTTAAAACCTGCGGCTGGTTGGACTGAAGGAAAAACTGGAAGATGGAAAGATGGAGGAATGCTTGAGAACATTATTCCTGAGGCACTGGGAGTTGAGCTTGACCTGACCCAGCTGCAGCACATACGTCGAGCCGCCGTGCCTTTGCCAGAGGACGGCCAGGCACCCAGGCCAGTTATCATGAGGTTCATAAGCTTTCTGGAGCAGGAGTGAGTTACGGCAGCCCCCAGTAAAAGCATACGAAGAAGGAAAGCAACCAGTTAAAAAGAATAAACAACACTTTTAGGGACTTTTATGAAACGTTACATTCACCACAGATAAACCCATCTAAAAACAAAATTGATAAGTTTCTTTACAACGTAACCCTTCCAAAATTACCAGACAGTCAAGCAATAGCACTGGATTCACCGCTGACATCAGGTGAACTCCAGGAAGCCCTGAAAAGTATCCCCAATAATAAGGCTCCAGGTCCAGATGGATTTCCACCAGTATTCCACAGAATGTTGCAGGAAATCAAGGAAAATGGCAGACTACCACCAAATATGAATTCTGCCATTATTAGTGTCCTGCTAAAACCAGGGATATTGAATGATAGCTGGTGGGAAATACAGGGACCTTAATTGTGACCTTAATCTGCAAAGCTCTGTCACAGAGATTAGAGAAGATAACTTCCCTCATAATAAATCCTGGCCAAACCTTTTATGTTTTCATAAAAGGTAGGCACTCATCAACAAATACACGTAGATTACTAAAACTGATAGAATATTCATGCAGTAAAAACACTGAAACCACAATATTATCTCTAGATGCAGAAAAAGCGTTTGACAGAGTTAACTTTTTAAATTTTTATTTGCAACTTTACACGAATTTGATTTTGTAAACTCTTTCATAAGTTTGGGGAGGCAAAATCCAATCACCACCTCCTCGCTGTGCCTCCTGGATAACCAACCAACGGTGATGGTATTCCATGTCAGGCGGTGCAACATATTTATCAAAGCTTCAAATTATCGCATCAAATGGCAATGGAAATGTCACGGCTGGCAAGGCAGGCTGTGTGGAGGTGAGGTAAGACCTCAAGTGCAGGCAGATGTTGTGATGAGAACAAGCTTTATTTACAGGAAGTGCAGGATTCAGCAGGAGCGGAGGTGGTAAACACAGGTGACATGTCCCGTCCTCACCCGAATGACGTCGGAAGTCAGCAAGGGCTACCCATTCATGGACAGAGTGGGCTAAACAAGCAAGTCCATCTTGGTACAAACAATATCGGAACCATGACTGGAAGAAGCCGTGAATTGGCCTCTACCCTGAAGACCCGCCACATCAACATCACCTGTGTCCAAGAGACAAAATGGAGCGGAGCAAAAGCCAAGTAAACCGGCAAAAGGTACAAACTTTCTTACACTGGAGAAGCAAAAATCCAAAATGGTGTGGGTATTGCGCTGGCTGCAAAACTCAAAGACAGCGTTGTGGCCGTCAACCGGCTATGTGATCTTCTTATGTCAATTGAAATTGACTCCGGAAAGACAGCTCTGCGAATGGTCTGCTGCTACGCCCCACAAGTGGGGTGCTCGGATTAGTCCAAAAATGAATTTTAGGTACAACTTGAAGATCATCTATGCTCAGTCCGGCCAGAAGAATGCTTGGTCATATGTGGCGACCTGAATGGTCATGTGGGGCCAGAGATGGCTACGAACAACATCATGGTGGACAAGGACATGGTACGCGTAACAAAGAAGGCTGCAGAATCCTGGATTTTGCAGAGGCCCACAACCTCATTGTAGTGAACACGTACTTCAAAAAGCGCCCGTCTCACCTAATAACTTACGCCAGTGGAGGACGGCTGAAGCAGTATGAACCTTACCTCCAACGCAAAGGTCATTCCATCCGACAACATTGCCCCGCAACACTAGCTGCTAGTGCTAGATATGCACCTAGATATTGGACTCACCAGCGCCCCCCAACAACCGGACCAGCCCGAATCAAATGGTGGAAGCTGGCCAAGAGCAAAGACCAATTCAAGATGGGACTCAGCCAACTGACCACCGACCCCAGTCAATCAGCGAGTGCACTGTGGGACAGTGTCACCGAACGGATCCGAATGACTGCCAACGACATGCTGGGAGAGACCAAACCAGGGACACGTTTTATCGACAAATTGATCTGTTGGTGGGATGAGGAAATGCAGAAGAATGTCAAGCAGAAGAAGGCCACTTAAGAAATGGCGTCAGACACTGGCAAACTCCGATTACCAGCAGTATAAAATTAGCAAATCGGGGGGCGAAGAGAACAGTAGCAAAAGCGAGATCAGCCCACTACAACCAACTACACGCTGATCTGAATATGCTGGAAGGAGTGAACAAGATCTACCACCTCGTGAAGGCGCGCCACTGCTTGATCGGTCAAGTCAAATGCATCAAGGACGATAACCATCAGGTCCTCCAAGATCCGCCTGCTATACTAAGGCGTTGGAGCAATTACTTCTCTGAGATCAGTAACCAAGAATTCCCCCACCCTCAAATTGTAGGTGCCAGTCCCACCTGTTACAGCCTCCGAAGTGGAAAGGCCGTCAAGAAGATGAAAAATAGAAAAGCAACTGGACCAGACGATATCCCAACCAAAGTCTGGAAGCTTCTCAGACAACCGGGAACGGCCATCCTGACAGAATTATTCAACAACATTGTCAGCACAGGGGAAGTCCTGAAGGCCTGGATGACCAGCATCACCATACCCATATGGAAGAACAAAGGGGATGTAGCCGAACGCTCAAATTATCGTTCTATCCACCTACTAACACGATGAAAATATTCTAAAGAGTCATCCATGCATGTCTTCGGAAAACTGTCAACGCCACCCCCAATCAGTGCGGTTTCGTAAAGGGATGCGGAACAACTGACCTCATACACGCCGCCCGCCTCCTGTTGGAGAAGCATAGGGAAAAGAACAAGATGGTACATATGGCCTTCCTAGACCTTGAAAAGGCTTTCTACATGCTGCCCCACGACTTCATATGGCACTCCCTACAATTGCATGGAGTCCCCGAGGCATATGTCAAATGGATACAGCTCCTCTGCAATGTCACCGGTTCAGTCCAACGCGCCGCTGGATTATCATCTCCCTTCCCAGTTTCGCCGGATTTCACCAAAGATCAGCTCTGTCACCCCTCCTCTTCATCCTCTGTATGGATACCATCACGGAAAACCTCCAGTCCTTGCCAGTGAAGACAGGGAAGAGACCCAAACGATGACTCAACTCTGGAAGACCCGGCTTGATGAATATGGTATGAGGCTTAATACGAAAAAGACTGAATACCTGGAAAGCAGGCCCCCAAACTGATGGCATCATCATAATTGACAACGAGGAGTTGAAGAAGACAGAAGAGTTCCGCTACCTGGGCTCAGTCATCCGCTATGATGGAAATATCACCTCTGATGTCTGAGCATGAATAAATGCAGCCTGGTTAAAATGGCAACAGGTCACTGGTGTCCTTTGTGAAAAAAGAATGCCAGATCGACTCAAGGAATAAAATCTACAAAACGGTGGTCCGCCCAGTACCCCTGGCTCCGCATGTTGGCCTGCATCGACCATACATGAGCAGGCCCTAAACACCATGGAGATGCGCATACTCCGATGGAGCCTGGGAAATACGAGATGGGACTGTGTTATGAACGAGGACATACAGAAGTGACTAGGTGTAGCTCCAATCAAGGAAAAGATGCTCGAGTCCCGCCTTAGGTGGTGTGGACACGTGATTCGAAGCGATGAGAACTCTGTAGCAAAGACGGCTATGAGGACCGACCCAGAAGGACGCCGGCTTCAAGGCAGACTGAAGAAACGGTGGATGGACAAAATAAAGGAAGACATTAAGACCGTCAACGTATCACCTGAGGACACCTTGGACAGAACCAAATGGAGAAACCTTTGCCGAAGAGCAGACCCTGCACCAGCGGGAACAACGCCAGAATGAAGAAGAAGAAGCACTTGCATAAACTGGCTAAAAATGTTATATAATTCCCCAATAGGCTGTGTCAGAACAAATGACCAAATATCCTCCAGCTTCTGTTTCCAGAAGGGCACCGGGCAGGGATGCCCACTCGCCCCTTCACTGTTGGCAGTTTATATTGAATCGCTAGCAGCAGCAATTAGACAGGCTATAGTGATTAAAATGCAAGACTGTAGAACATAAAATCAGTCTTTATGCAGATGATGTGTTGATTTTTCTCCAACTCAAACCACTCTCTCTGAGGTAAGTACATTAATGAACTCTTTCTCAAGAGTTTCAGCTTATTCTATAAACTGGTAAAAATCTACAGTTCCTCCAATTAATTGCCCCTTCCATAATTCATATTCTACCCCACTGCAATCTGGAAATATTAAATATTCAGGAATTAATGTCTCTCCTAAGCTTGCAGATTTCACTAAATTAAACCACATTTCACTTCTAAAGAAAGTAGAAGGCAATCTGGCTAGTTGGAAATCTCTACCCATATCACTCATGGGAAGGGTCGCTTCAATAAAAATGATCCCGAGTAAACCATCACAAGATAGAAAGCATCAACATCAGCTCCTCTCTGACAGCATGGGAGTTTCTAAAACTGAGTCTTCATTAATCCCATGCAAACATACAACTATGTGGAACAACCCTGATGTACTACAGAACAATAATATCATTAACTTCACAGATTGAAGTTGTAAAGGAATTGAATACTTGGAATATATATTCCATTTGACAGATTAGTTACACATTATGGGATTAACAAGAAAAGATCAAGTTTAATTACAACACCACCAAGTGTGGTACAATTCCTTAATCTCAAAACCCAAAAATTATGTCTAGAATATACAGGACACACTCCAAAATGGATTAATCAATATCCCTTCCTATTGCAAAATGGGAAGCGGACCTATCAGTCAGCTTAGACCAAAACTTCTAATCTCATATTTGCTTAAAAACCTTTAAATTGATTAGAAATCCCAGTCTGCAATTAATACAATACAAAATACTACATAGAGTGCCCTATACAGGTCAGGGCTTTACATCTGCTAACAACTGCTCACACTGTCAAGGCAATACCCCTGACAATTACATCCATGCTCTTTGGTTCTGTCCACCAGTTCAGAAGTTTTGGTGCGGGATATGTGAAGACTTATCAAAGTGTCTGAAATGTAAGATTCCAACCTCCCCTTCAGTTTGCTTGTTGGGCGACATAGATGACATCACTACAGAGATGAATACAGTCCACATGGTTCTCACCGCCCTTTGCATTGCCAAGAAGACTGTCCTCATGAACTGGAAAAATAAAAATAATCTTAATTCTAACCAATATAGAGACCGTCTGATAGAACATATTAGTCTGGATGGGTCCGGGCCCCCTGCCCTTGGAGGATTCAGGTAAATGGGGGAGTCAGCAGGGGATCTGGCTCCAGGGAGGGGGAATGCCCCCATTCTCTGTTTTCATCTAAGGCTGTGGGGAAAGAGGAAGAGCTGGCTGTCTGGTCGGCGTTTGGGCTGGCGGGCTTCCCTGCTGCTGCAGGACCCGGGGCGGTCTGCTTGTCTCCACCTCTGAGTAAAGGCAAACATCTCCTGGGTCTGGGGGTGGATTGCCCCTCTGGGGGTGCTAGTGCCTGGACCTGGGAGTATGTTTGGGGAGTGTGTGTACAGTGTTCATTTTTATGTGTCCATCTCTCTTTCAATATCTCAGGCCCCCACCACACTCCCTGCTAGTGGCTGATGCCCCCCATCTGTCGGTGCGTTGGTGGTTCTCGGTGTCCAGGGCTGGGTGCTTAGTTATGTACTGGTTCACTGAATGAACAATGGACTGTGATCAAGGAACTGACCTCCCAGCTCATTGTTCATTCAGTGACGCTAGTTTCAGTTATTGTACAAATGTACTGTTTACAAGGTTGGGGAAGCCTGCAGTCAGCTGAGACTGAAGAAGTCACTTGGATGAGTGATGTAACATTTCTCCCATTGAAATGGCTATGTCCACATGAATAGAATCAACCTTTTGGGACTACAATTAGACAGTTACATGGAGAAACTGTCATGATCCGTGGAATCAGCTGAGGCATTTTTATTTGTCATCAGGATGGTTCCTTGGCTACTCGCCCGGGTGAAGTCTGCTGCGTCGCACCTAAGCCCCATCTGCTGTTAATTACAGGAGGACTACGTGACTACTTTCTGCCCCCTACTGTCATCTCCACACCATCCTGTATTGGATACATCGCCTGTTGCAAACTTTCTCTCCAGCGCTGGCTCCTTCGTCCCCTGTTGTCTGCTCTTGCTAGAAAAACCATCATCCTGTCGCTTTGCCTGCCTGTCCTTGTGCCTGCCCCGACGCTCTTGGTAACTAAGACAACAATTCCTTCCGCTCGCACTGCAGATTACCTCTCTCTGGATTTGCCCATTGAATTCCTCCCTGAAGCTCTTCAGTCTGGACCTGCATGTAAGCCAACAGCACCTCTGTTATATTCAGCCTGCTCACCTCTTCCCTTAGGAGGAGGTGATCTCATTTATTCTGTAAATAAAATCTTGTAAATAGTTCTCAGTGAGGGAATTGAGTCTGCTTTGGGGTCCAGCCCTCGTCATAATCCCGGTTCTTGACAGAAACCTTATGAATATAAGCGTGTGCGTACACACACAGGTGTTCATACAAGTTTTCACACACACAGACACACACTGTGGCTGCTGCCTCTGAACATATCATGTACTATTAGTCCTGTATGCTGCTCAGTAACATTCAATATTGATTATTTACTGTTACTTATGCTTATGTTGGTTTGAAAAAAAAAATCTGTTGGAGATTTATCTTGGCCTTCAGACAATAATTCTGATCGCTATAGTGCCAGACAGGACAAGCAAAAGATAAAAAAAACTTTTTTGAAGCATCATTTACAAGGGTTGTAATTGGTCATTTTCCCCCGACGCAACTAGAGAAACTGCAGAGAAAAGAAAGAATTTCACAGAAGTTAGATGGAGGCTACATGAGCTGGATTTTACACTGGCATACCCAGTAAAGCTGTGCTTTACATGGAAGGGGAAATGAATTAACTTCACAGATCACCGCAAAGCAATGGATCTCCTGAAAATGCAGGATACTACGGTAAACAGTACATTTAGTAGATTTACATCACTATCTGTTCACCTTCACTTAACCGGTTACAGACAAAACTGAAGTTTATGAAAGTGAACCTTATGATATGGTCAATAATGTGAAGTGGGGATGAAAGGTGATAGGTTTGACAATCGCATTTGAAGTGTAGAGAAATTAAGGTAACATAGTGCCATATAGACCTTTGTATTTTGCCTAAGAAGCAGTGCTTAAAGGGTACCATTCTTTTTGTTGTGAAATATGCATGGTTTCTTATTTTCATGGTAATTTTGGGATCTAAACGGGTAAATCTGTTCATTCAGTAATCACAGAAGCTGTAGTTTAAACAAGAGGGGTTGGGGGGGATTCTGGAGGCGACCACTTGTGGGCCACATGGGCAGTAATTGTGGGGGGATTATACACCAGTGGGGCGGACCGAGGGGGGGGGGGGGGGGGGGGGGGGATGCCCGGTGTTAGATGTTTTTCCTAGCGTTCCAGTGTTTTATCAGGAGGCGTTCTTATCTTCACACAGGCACAGTTTATTTTGATAAACCTTATTATGTATGGCAGTTGAACTTAATCAGACACATATATTTATGTGACTCATTCCGGGAAAGTAAATGGGCTTCAGAATATTATTCAAATGAAGAAAGCTTCACATATTTAAAATCCCAACAGATACAGTTAGCCTTTATACAGGAGACACACCTGACAGACTCAGAAGGGCTTAAATTGCAAAGAGATTGGGTGGGGCACGAGTAAGAAACATGGCATAGCCATTTTGGTACACAAAAAGCTTAATTTTCTTATTGTGAAGGAGCAAGTCTTCACAGAAGGTAGACTAATGTGTCTAGAAGCAAAAATTAATGGAATTGGGGCTATGCAGTATTTATGCTCCTGACATAGAGGGTGCTGGTTTCTCCCATAACAGAAACAAAATAATAGGGGGGATTATAGATGGTCATACAATTATGGCAGGGGACTTTAATCAGGTTCTCAGTGGAGTGTTAGATACAACCACAATTTCCAAAAACATGCCCAAGGACAGACTTGCTATTAAAATAATGACGAAAGATCTAGGTCTGATAGATGTTTGGAGGCTAGTGAACCCTAGAGAAAAGGAGCATGCATTTTTTCTCATAATCACAAATCACACTCCAAAATTGATTATTTTTTGGTTAGTAAAACATTTATAGAGAATGTTTCAGACTACACAGTAGGAACTGTGTTAACGGATCATGCTACTGTACATTTGGTGTTAGTCCTAGAGCCAGAACTGGAAAAACAGACTAGATGGAGGTTGAACATATCTTTGTTTTAAAGGCCAGAGTTTATTAGACATTTGGAAGAGGAGCTTAATGACTTTTTTTTTTTATCTTAATATGGGCTCTACTGAGAGGATTGGTACAGTGTAGGAGGGATCCAAGGCTTACATTAGAGGGAAAATTATTGCCTATGCCAGTAAGAGGAAGAGAAAAAACAATTACAAAGAGTTAAGATATTGGAGAAAAAACTTTTAGAAGGCTATACTGAGGCTCTTTCTATCACAAATGTATTTTAAAAGTTTCAAATGAATGAGCTATATAACAAAAAAGTAGAATATGCTATGTTTAAAATGAGGAGTAGCTTTTCTGAGAGCACAACAGCTTTTGGCAAGACAACTAAATCAGAAAGTGGCTAATTAGATAATACCTGCTATTAAGGATGAGGACGGGGAACTCACGACAAGTACTGGAGATATTAATAACGTTTTTTTTTACATTTTTACAACAAACGCTATGAGTCAGAGGTAGAGGATGATATGAATAAATGTGATGATTTTTTTCTCTAAGCTTAATTTGCCCAAGCTTACTGAAGACCAGCAAAGTTATTTAGATAGCCCTATAAAGTTAAAGAGGTTAAGAAGGCAGTATCACTAATGAAAGTACACTCAAAAAAATGAACTCAGCCTATCTCTGCTTTTACTAAAGTAGATTTTGTTGTTTGTTCTTAATAAACTCGATTTTGCAAAAATTCTTAAAGTGTTTGTGCAAATTTAATGAAATGTTGTTACTTTTTGTTGTTACACAAAGTCATTGAACTGTGTCAACGTAACATTGTTGAGTAAATTCACAGGTTTGTCCCTCTGCACATGCTGCTGCGTGCAGGGCCCGCCTAAGTAAGGGCCAATGCGCATGCGCACCACCCTCTTTCTCAAGCTTGCTTTTTCTTCGCCATGTGGACTGGTTCAGCTGCATTTTTGTCCAAAAATCAGGTAAGAAGTCATTTTTCTTGTAAAGCCCGTCTACATATATATGTTCACACGTCAGTTAATGTCGCAAGTGCTACTAAGAAAAGAGTACAGGCCGGGTTTTGCCCGGTAAAGGTTTGCTAACGTGGACTTGCTGCACGTGAGTTTCCAAATGATTTTGGAGGGGACTCCATTGCAATAGCAAAGCTCTGTTTTCAGCCCAAATGTAGTGTAGCGCTAGCGTCGGTATGCGTCGGTACAGGCAGCGCATTCGGTCCGGCACGCACTTTCGCGCCGAGTTTATACTCGGACGCCTGACTGCGTTGCACTTTAGCCAACAACAGTGGAGAAGCACTCCTCGCTAGCAGACAGGTTAGGGTGTATTTTCTGTCTAATATTTCAGCTTACGTTTTGATGTAGCTTGCAGAAAGCATTTAGTAAGCTGGTGTAAGATGAACTGCATTAATGTTGTACAATGTCCATGGGATTTCTCACTTGACTTTTAATGTCAGATTACACACACATTTACACAATATGCAGTGGTGATGATGTAGATCAATAAATTCATTGTTGTAGCATACAATATTAAAAATAAAACTGATTGATATGAAACATTAACAATGTGCAAATTATTTAGTTTTTTCAGGGACAGTGTAATGAAAATGTCTTTTGTGCTTCTCCCCCAGATACGTTGATGTGGCAGTGCAAATTGTGCAAAAAAGTGGTGTCATCACGAGCTCTGTTATTAAAACACTACAGGTTAGTTCATAGTAGACAGCAGTATCCATGTGCCTATTCTGATTGTGTCTGTGTTTTCAAAACATGGAATGCTCTACATAGCCACTTAAGCAGATCACATACCCAAAGAACTCTAGACAAGTCTGTGAGTTTGGCAACATTTAACTGCCATTTGTGTTCCTGCTGCAACATAGCTTCAGAGCAGGAGTATTTTTCTCACATTAACAACCATCTAAAATGTAACGAGACTGTGCATTGCATGTTTGAGGGTTGTTCTTTCAAAACAAATATCTATGGTACATTCAAGTCTCATCGAAATAGGAAACACAATCCTTATACCTTAAAAGACTTTAAAATCGGTATTGCTAACACTATTGTAGGCCAAACATCAGCTGATGACAGTACAGACACTACTGTAGAAGAGGACATAAGTGCAAATATTGATCACGATACAACTACAAGTGAGACTGAAGATTTGGCAAATGTAATAGAACTTAATTTTGCATCTCTTTTACTTAAGTTGGAAAACTATTTTCATATTCCCAGCATAGCAATTGACGAGTTGCTTTCAGAATTGCACTACCTGATAAGCTGTGCATCAGTGCCTTTGACAAATCAAGTAATTGTAGACATACTCAAGAATCATAACCTTTGTCTAGACCAGCCTGTTATTGAAGAACTGACAAAGGCAGTTTCTTTTAACCCTTTGTTAAAAGCCATAGAAAAGGACGACACACTTGCCACTGCCTTCAAACGCAGACAGTATTACAGAAAACATTTTGAAGTAATTGATCCAATTGAATACATTCTCGACTCCCAAAGCAAGAGGACCTTTCAGTATATTCCTATTCTAAAATCATTACAGCAGATATTTAAACAAGAAAACATACTGAACAAATTTGTCACTAGCCACAATCAGAATCCTTTTGTAAATAAGGAAAAGTATACATCATATAACGATGGTCTACATTTTCAAAATAATGAGTTTTTCTCAGGCGGTGAACTAAGAATCTCTATTTGTCTTTATGTTGATGATTTCGAAATTTCCAATCCATTGGGGACATCACGGAAAAAGCATAAACTTTGCTCAGTTTACTGGATTTTAGGTAACTTGACACCTTCTGACATTCAAAAACAAAACAAAAACAAATCAGCGACCAATATAGCCACATTTCTTTGCAAGGACACTCAAAAGCCTGCCATCCATGGATTCTGTCAGTGTTTTGATCTGTTCACCATCAACATTGCGTGCAGCAGCAACCACAGCCTCCCAGACACTGTTCAGAGAGGTGTACTGTTTTCCCTCCTTGTAAATCTCACATTTGATGATGGACCACAGGTTCTCAATGGGGTTCAGATCAGGTGAACAAGGAGGCCATGTCATTAGTTTTTCTTCTTTTATACCCTTTCTTGCCAGCCACGCTGTGGAGTACTTGGACGCGTGTGATGGAGCATTGTCCTGCATGAAAATCATGTTTTTCTTGAAGGATGCAGACTTCTTCCTGTACCACTGCTTGAAGAAGGTGTCTTCCAGAAACTGGCAGTAGGACTGGGAGTTGAGCTTGACTCCATCCTCAACCCGAAAAGGCCCCACAAGCTCATCTTTGATGATACCAGCCCAAACCAGTACTCCACCTCCACCTTGCTGGCGTCTGAGTCGGACTGGAGCTCTCTGCCCTTTACCAATCCAGCCACGGGCCCATCCATCTGGCCCATCAAGACTCACTCTCATTTCATCAGTCCATAAAACCTTAGAAAAATCAGTCTTGAGATATTTCTTGGCCCAGTCTTGACGTTTCAGCTTGTGTGTCTTGTTCAGTGGTGGTCGTCTTTCAGCCTTTCTTACCTTGGCCATGTCTCTGAGTATTGCACACCTTGTGCTTTTGGGCACTCCAGTGATGTTGCAGCTCTGAAATATGGCCAAACTGGTGGCAAGTGGCATCTTGGCAGCTGCACGCTTGACTTTTCTCAGTTCATGGGCAGTTATTTTGCGCCTTGGTTTTTCCACACGCTTCTTGCGACCCTGTTGACTATTTTGAATGAAACGCTTGATTGTTCGATGATCACGCTTCAGAAGCTTTGCAATTTTGAGACTGCTGCATCCCTCTGCAAGATATCTCACTATTTTTGACTTTTCTGAGCCTGTCAAGTCCTTCTTTTGACCCATTTTGCCAAAGGAAAGGACGTTGCCTAATAATTATGCACACCTGATATAGGGTGTTGATGTCATTAGACCACACCCCTTCTCATTACAGAGATGCACATCACCTAATATGCTTAATTGGTAGTAGGCTTTCGAGCCTATACAGCTTGGAGTAAGACAACATGCATGAAGAGGATGATGTGGACAAAATACTCATTTGCCTAATAATTCTGCACTCCCTGTATGATGATGTTTGCTAGTTCACCTTACATGCATTAATTTACTAATGTGGTTAGCCTACTCAACGTAAGTTACACACGAACAACATTAAGCTCCTCACGCAGAGAAGAACGGCTGCTGCTGCATCATTATCCGTCATCATTTCTGCTACACTGGCAGGGCTAGGGGCCAGGACTCTCCTCTTCGGGTTCTTGGGGGATGTTGCAAACTCCGGGTCCGATAACAGGCAACCCACCCGCAGTAGATGTGCTCGATGTGAGGTCTCGCAGCAAGCTATCAAATACAGCGCATTTCTCGGCTTTTAACAAAAACGCTATGCGTCGGCAGGTGTTTCATCGGATTTGAGGTGTTACCTCCTTTGACAGTATCACAGTATCAGCTTAAATCACTTGTTGCAGGCTGCTGAGTTTGCATCTTTTGCTGTGAAGTACAGCCAGACTTTTGACCACTTCGCCTTGGGCATTTTTAATCTGTAGCTCTGCTCTAAAAGAACGTACGTACCTGGACCCGCCTACTATCCTCGAAACGTAAAATGATTGGCTAGAATCTAAAGTGTATCACAGCTCAGGAAATAAAAGCACCGAAATAAAGCACCGAAATAAAGCACCGAAATGTGCGCTGCTTTTCGGTCTGGTTACTACCGTTTCTGTCAGAACCATCATGGCACCGGATACCGGTACCCATCCCTAGGCGTGACTGTGATCGTTACAGCTATATCTGTTAATTTGTTTGGAATGGGTAAATGGCAAGGATTACCAATAGTTTTTAAGCACAGTGCCAAAGCTTTGGGTCCCTCTAGTGCAGCAGCTTTTCACTGACCTTATTAATCACAGGAAATGTTTAGACCAAAGCACCACATATTTCCAACAGAAGTACCCATGCACATATATATTGTTGTGCAATTGGAGTGCTTTATGTCTGGCTATTTGTATTGCATTAAATGCTCGCTTGCAATTAATTATACTATTGCAATTATACTAGTTAGGTCATTTTAAGTGGCTGTATCTGTAGCAGAGCTACAGAGCAATCAGCCTCTCCGATCCTCTAACCAAGGTTTCCTACCTGTCGCTTGCTCTGATTTCAAAACTAGAGGTAATCGTGCTTTGGAGGTTGTTGCACCCAAACTTCGGAACAGCCTTCCTGAGTCAATTAGGTTGGCTGACTCTACTGTTTTAAACGACTACTGTAAACAAATTTTTACAGGTTAGCTTTCCCTTAATCTTTGCGCCTTTATTTTTGGCCATAGTTTGGAACTGGTTGTGTATATGTGAGTCTGTTGAAATGAATGTCTGACTGTGTGGTTGATTGTGTCTGCATGTTTTAACTTGTATACTTCAGTGTGTGGGTTTTATTCAAACTGTGAAGCACTTTGTAACCCTGTGTTGTGCTATACAAACAAGGTTATTATTATTATTTCAGACAGAAAATGAATTTCCTACTTTCAAAATCGTAGTTCCAATGTGTTTTTACAGGGAGTGCAGAATTATTAGGCAAGTTGCATTTTTGAGGAATAATTTTATTATTGAACAACAACCATGTTCTCAATGAACCCAAAAAACTCATTAATATCAAAGCTGAATGTTTTTGGAAGTAGTTTTTAGTTTGTTTTTAGTTTTAGCTATTTTAGGGGGATATCTGTGTGTGCAGGTGACTATTACTGTGCATAATTATTAGGCAACTTAACAAAAAACAAATATATACCCATTTCAATTATTTATTTTTACCAGTGATACCAATATAACATCTCCACATTCACAAATATACATTTCTGACATTCAAAAACAAAACAAAAACAAATCAGCGACCAATATAGCCACCTTTCTTTGCAAGGACACTCAAAAGCCTGCCATCCATGGATTCTGTCAGTGTTTTGATCTGTTCACCATCAACATTGCATGCAGCAGCAACCACAGCCTCCCAGACACTGTTCAGAGAGGTGTACTGTTTTCCCTCCTTGTAAATCTCACATTTGATGATGGACCACAGGTTCTCAATGGGGTTCAGATCAGGTGAACAAGGAGGCCATGTCATTAGTTTTTCTTCTTTTATACCCTTTCTTGCCAGCCACGCTGTGGAGTACTTGGACGCGTGTGATGGAGCATTGTCTTGCATGAAAATCATGTTTTTCTTGAAGGATGCAGACTTCTTCCTGTACCACTGCTTGAAGAAGGTGTCTTCCAGAAACTGGCAGTAGGACTGGGAGTTGAGCTTGACTCCATCCTCAACCCGAAAAGGCCCCACAAGCTCATCTTTGATGATACCAGCCCAAACCAGTACTCCACCTCCACCTTGCTGGCGTCTGAGTCGGACTGGAGCTCTCTGCCCTTTACCAATCCAGCCACGGGCCCATCCATCTGGCCCATCAAGACTCACTCTCATTTCATCAGTCCATAAAACCTTAGAAAAACCAGTCTTGAGATATTTCTTGGCCCAGTCTTGACGTTTCAGCTTGTGTGTCTTGTTCAGTGGTGGTCGTCTTTCAGCCTTTCTTACCTTGGCCATGTCTCTGAGTATTGCACACCTTGTGCTTTTGGGCACTCCAGTGATGTTGCAGCTCTGAAATATGGCCAAACTGGTGGCAAGTGGCATCTTGGCAGCTGCACGCTTGACTTTTCTCAGTTCATGGGCAGTTATTTTGCGCCTTGGTTTTTCCACACGCTTCTTGCGACCCTGTTGACTATTTTGAATGAAACGCTTGATTGTTCGATGATCACGCTTCAGAAGCTTTGCAATTTTGAGACTGCTGCATCCCTCTGCAAGATATCTCACTATTTTTGACTTTTCTGAGCCTGTCAAGTCCTTCTTTTGACCCGTTTTGCCAAAGGAAAGGACGTTGCCTAATAATTATGCACACCTGAAATAGGGTGTTGATGTCATTAGACCACACCCCTTCTCATTACAGCGATGCACATCACCTAATATGCTTAATTGGTAGTAGGCTTTCGAGCCTATACAGCTTGGAGTAAGACAACATGCATGAAGAGGATGATGTGGACAAAATACTCATTTGCCTAATAATTCTGCACTCCCTGTATAGTCAGGAGTGCAGAAACCCATGAGCTAACAGCAGCCATGAGACTTTGTCCTGTCATCTATAATCTGGGTGACAGAGAGCAGGATCACAGTGTCCAGCCCTAGTGATGCATTGCATAGACTAGATATTGATTAGCTCCTCTGGTTTGCATTGATACATCATGTCATCTTTGTTTTCAGAGCCCAATCCAGGACACAGGCACTTCCACTGAACGCTCACAAAATAAAAACCCATGGCACTAATAGTGAGCTGCAAATGTCTGCATGATGATGGATCAGGCCATCTGCACAGTCCCAGGACTGGACTGTGGAGTGCAATCTTCTTCAAACAATGCCTGACAGGGGCGTCCATCATCACAAAGTCATGTGCATGTACCCGGTCCCTGATGGAACGAAGCCTGTTTACATCAACACAGCGACAGCAACTTTATTATTTTCATCCTTTTAAACGTTCCACTGTTCTTTACATACACAAGTTCATTATTGTCAGGTTATACATGCTAGGAGTCATTCTTTGTAATGGAGTCCCCATTTACAGGAACAAACTGCAGTCTATTGATACAATGCAGTATGTTTACTACCTACAACATGCTGTAATAGCGGTAAGATAATATTACAGTCAATATTGTGGAGAACTGCACTGGCAGGACAAGCAGGGAGATGGGTCCACCGTCAGAGGCCATAAGAAGATTATTTGTAACCTTCACTAATTAATTATTATCTAAAGGCTTTTTAATTACATGGGTTACGCAGATAAAACCACTGTCACTTGTAACAGGAACAGGAAGTGATAGTCTACTGCAGAGAGACCCAACACTAGGTGAGGTGTTGTATGGTGTGTACTAGTTAAGTCTGTGGCACCAAGACTTCCGCACAGTCTCCCAGTACAGCTTTGGTTAGCAGACCATCTGGACTCGTAGAAAGCAGCAGTTTTGTTTAACTAGGCTTTTAAACTACACAATTACTTCACTTTCACTAATATTCCTTTTTTATCTTACCGTTTTGCAGCTGCTTATTGCCCTTTATAAATACATTTTTCTTACTTTTCCTTTATTTAATAAATAATAAAAAATCAGAAATAAATACAAAAAACACAAGTAAAAGACAACACCGTGGGTGTATGTGGGCTTATTTTACTTTTCACTTTTTCATCAGTAGAGTCTGATGAATATGACAGAAGCAAGTTAGCTTTTAAAGGGAAAAAAGGGAATATTAATATTACAGGTAGCACTGTCACCTTATGAAAATGATTGTGATCAGTAAATGGAAGTAGTGGGTTGACTCTAGCACGGAGGAGGAGACAGGACACAAAAAGCACCAGTGGGAGGCCATTTGTGTTTGTTTTCAGGAGCACTGCCTGATTTTGGCTCCTTTTTAAGTTACCTCTAGACCTAAACAGGAGGGACCAGGATCAATGAGCACATGGACACTTACCACATGTAGAACATTAGCATCATAAGCTTTGTTCTTTCCAGTCCAGCAGAAACGTTACCTGTTCATCATCCTGTATTCCTTTAAGTGCCGTCTTCAGTGGTGGAAGATGCTCTTGTTCAAACTGTGAGTTTAGTTGGTGCTGGTAGTGATGACAGTAATTTTCCAGTAGTTTCCACTATTAGTGGTTCCATTTATTAGAGCGGGATCCACCCCCACCCCCCACACATCGTTTCAGGCTCCACCAGACTGTCAGGACATTGAATGCCTTCCTCTCTTTACCCACTCGGCACTCCAGAAGGCTGGACTGTAAAACACATCCACAGGTACAAGCACCATGCCTTACACCCAACCTTTGAAAGAAACTAGCTCTATATCATTCATGTAGTTTCCACAGTAGTCTTTTCTTTACACTACTTCCAAGCACTTTGCAACAATTTTATTCTCTAATACATGCCTTTCTCATTTTGTATATATCCCTAAATTTTATATATTTATCCTGTTCAGATTTTAATCTGACAGAGTTTGTGTGAAGCACCCACAACTTTGTTGTACATGTACGATGATAATAAAGGGCTATTCTATTCCAGTCTAAGATACCACACTGTTCAAACTTAGTGTCCCTCACAATCACAGACTTACAATCACATTTTTCCACTTTTGTTAATCACTAGAACTATGCCACTAGATGCACTGATTTCTTTAAATTAATAAGAAAACTGTGGTGTAGTGTGAGTACTAGCACTTCTTCCAGTGTTTCAGTCATTTCTAGCTCAGGGAGTAAATAGTAAATGGACTGCATGAGCAAAGCCAAGTGTTTTGTCTTTTCTAGATTAGTGCTTTCTATCCATCCAGCTGCATCGGAGAGCAACTTGAAGCCATAGAATATTTGGCATGTAGACTAGAGCAGCCGGGGAACGAACCACGAACGAAACCTTCCGGTTAATAGAAAGTAGATTAATAGTGCTTTATTTACAGATTGAAATTCACTTTCTGCACATTTAAATGCTGTGTCCATTACATTTCATGCCATTCTATACAATGTAATGGGATCTGTCAGTGCACAGATAAGTTCCCCAGTTTAGCTGCAGGCCTTCTGTGTGGTTTATATGTTCCCTGTCAGCTGAGTTTTATTTCTATTGTAGACCCAAGTGCTGGCTAAATCAAAACCCCTCACATTTCTACAGGCTAAAGCTGTGTGCAAAGACTAAAAAGTGCCTGTTACTGATGCCTGTGGTTGTGTCAAGCTCTCCCAAACAGATGGTCAGGACAGCAGTGGTCCTTAGGCTAATCAGAAAATGGGGAAATACCAGAGGAGAGAAGAGCAAGATATTAAAGGAACAGATTGAGTAAGCTGGCAGAGTGGGAAACATATCGAGAAAGTGTCCTATAATCTAGAAACTTCACAGGGTTCAATCTGGTTTATTAGAGCTTGCTTTCAAGTGTCTCCAACTTGATTTTGGTCTTCTCCCACCTAGGACTGAAGGTGGTTTCCGAAGTGAGCAGACATAAAATAGAGGAGTGAGACAGAGGAAGTGAATGCAGAGCTACAGAAGAGTTTTATTAGACATGCTACAGAGGTAATGCGGAACACATAAGAGACACCGTGAGAGGGGAAACTCAAAAAACAGAAAACCAAGTTGAACCTCCGTTGTTAGAAAACAATTTATCCTTTAATTGCACCAGCTTGAGTCCAAATCCTTACATTCTGAACTACATTAAAAAAACAAAAACATAGCTTTGACGATAAAAAAAAAAAAAAAAAATGTATATACACCAGGATTAGTTCAGAACAAATGCCTATGAAATCAGGTTTGTGATTTAAAAATAAAAGAATTCAGTGAACACTTTGAATCGTGGACATCTTCCCCATATACACAACAATTAAAATGCTCTTTTTTGTTTATATGATTTAACACTAAAGGCACAGAAACTTTGGTCCAACTGAGTAGCCCTCTCAAGTACAGTGTCACATGACAATGCAATCACAGTGGACTCATCTTTTTACTGCTTCCACAGCATGCAACACTTATGTGAGATCCTATCATCATGCATGCTTTAAAGAACACTGTCACCAACTATTAAACCTCACTGCTATAGAAAAGAAAAGCAAGGAAGGCTTCAAAATCACATAACAAAATACTTTACTACATTGTCATAGTTTCTTATGCATGGATTGTGCTAGAACAATCTTCCACTGAACATCCCTTTGGAATAAAGGCGTTCCAGTTAAACTGCCTGTCATAGGCTACCAAAAACATTTTACCTCAGGAATATTCAGCTCTCCTGCTGCTAAACTAAAAAGGAAAATGTCATCTAAAATTGGAGAAGAAACACGGCTATGCCTAGTCAGAGGCACAGCTTCTAGACTGTTCTGTCTAGATGAATAGAAAACATCTTGCATTCTCATCAACTCATTGATACTAATGTGCCTCGGTAGGAGTTTGATAAATTAACATATCCAACTGTAGGAAAAGATAGTTGAGTAAGGCACACGAGTACTGTATCCTTTCATTTAAAAATGATTCACCGATTTACATCCAACTAACGTACAGGGGGACAACCAACCATTTCAAGGTTCTGCTTGACAAAAAAATATGGAGACACTTCAGAAAGAGCTGGGGAGATCCAATGTTGTTCTTTTTAAAGAAAATAAAAGGATATCAAGGAACGATACAATCAAGATAACTGATTCAATCTATGTGGTCCCCCTGGTGTTCAGACAATCTAGGAGCTTGAAATAGTTCAACCATCACAGTCGTAGTGTCCGGAGCCTGTGGGTCACATTCTTAAATGGTGGACTTGGAGAACGAGACTCTCAGGTGCTGGTTGCCTCCCATGTTATAGTTGTGAAGGTCGATCAGTGCCTGGATGGCTTCCTCCACTGTTGACATCTGGATCAGAGCCATCTTGCGATCTCTTGAAAACACGAAGCAGAGACAAATACCACAGATTAACTAGATGGATGGAAGTGGCAGGATGGAGCTTTACGGGAATCTTTAACAAATGTTAGCCTGGACTTGTCCAGTAGGTAGGACAGCTGTACATACTGGAAAAATTTGAATGCTTTCACAGTGCCTCCAGTGTTGGAGAAGAGCAGCCGCAGGTCATCTTCTGTCACATCTTGTCTGCCAAAGTGAAAGACACAGACTCTAATCATACATGATTTTAGCATCAGCTCTTTTCTCCAAGTCTAATCATTTAGCAGTTTTAATATAAACGGTTAACAATGAGATCTGTTCATTAGCCACCACACCAAGAACACAGTTAATCTCTTGCATTAACAGCTGTGCTAGTTAGTAGGAGTATTTCAGAAATCCTTCGGTGGCATGTCCTCTGTGTGATGCCAACTGACCATACCAGTACTTACGGGATATTGGAAAGGTGAAGAGTGGCAGAGGGTGGAAAGATGTTCTGGAAGTTCTTGGAACCTGGTTTCTTGAAACGATGAAGTGGGGAGTTGGCAAAATCCTTGGTCAGACCTTGATCATCCAGGCCGTCCCGAGGCAATGCCACCGTCTGGTGCTTGGACAGTGTCACCCGGATGATCTTCCCGTACATCTTTTGTCCATTCAGGTGGCTCATAGCTTTAGTGGGGGTAAAAGAAATATCAGTAGGATGAATGCTATGTATCAACAGATCCCAAAGTTTTTACATTCCTATGCCATTTTAACACAGTGAAATCTTTCAACACATCCACTCAGATGTAATGTAAGATGGCGGTGCGCATGGACGCAGCGGCTCGTCTAGGGACAGGTGAGAGTGGACGCTTTGTTTGTTTTGCAAATCCAACATTCAGGCTGTAAAACTTGCAGCCAAGAGACCTTACTAAAAATCAGGGCAAAGTACGTTGTTTGAACTACAATGCTTGCTTGCAACAAGAGCAGGGTGATATGGCCAAAAATATTTATCACGATATGTATTTGAAAATTTGCGATAACGATATAACTGACGATATAATTGATGCGAGACAAAATACAAAATACAACTCCACAACTTTACTAGCGCAAAAAAACCATTCATTCATTTTCACTTAAACAAGCAGCTGTTTTTTATGTGCATTAAAGCTATATAAAAATGTAACAGTGCAAATGCAAATTCCTTGCTGAAAGTTTAACCAAAGGGCATTTCCAGTAGAAATGGGCTGACACATCCTCAGCATAACCATGTATAATATCCACTGAAGTTAAAAAGAGGTGCTTTGCAACATTAAACTGCAGTGTGCCAAATAAAAACGTCAAATACGTATTTTTCGGACTATAAGGTGCACGGGATTATAAGGCACATTAAGCGAAACAAAACAGTCAGATAAATCAAACTTTATTCAACTCATTCTTCCTGCTTCCTCCACTTCTGTACCATTGATTCATTAATGCTATATTCTATCACAGCTGCTCTATTCCCATGTTGTTGCAGTATATTAATGACTAACCTCTTAATCAACTAACTTTTATTGAGTGGAAAAGTTAGCGTTAATCCTCCAGCTTCACTGTTTATGTTACGCTAACATAGCTGTGTCGCTAGCGATCACGTAGCACATGATATACAAGCTAGCCCAACTTCAGTAACCCTACAAACGGCACTGCTGTTTAGTTTTCTGTCTTCATTTATGTTGGAAGTGATAGCAGAGCTGTATGTTTGAATTTTTTCAGAAAGTTCAGAGTCTCTCCAAAGATCCTCAGGATTTTCTATACAGGCGCTGTGGAGAGCATCCTCACACAGAACATCACATCGTGGTTTGGGAACAGCTGTGTGAAAGATCAAAAAGCTCTCCAGAGAGTGATCCGTACAGCAGAACGCTGCTGCAGGATTGCTCTCCCCCCGCTCCAGGACACCTACACCAGGAGATGCCGGACTAGAGCAGCGCAGATACTGAAGGACCCGTCCCTTCCTGGCAACAAACTGTTCCAACTTCTGCAATCTGGTAGAAGGTTCCGCATCTTCCGGGCAAGGACAGAGAGACTCAAGAGGAGCTTCTATCCCCAAGCCATCCGTGCCCTAAACACACACACCCGCCCTCTCACATCATCTATAATTGACTTAGACAGGACTCTTCCAGACACTCTAAACCCAGGCACAATGTACATTTCAAATTCCTTTAATTTAAATATGTTTATATTGTCTATTCTGTAAAATAGATTGTCTATTCTTATTAATGTACAGAATTCGCCTGCTTTCTGCTACTACTGTACATTCACCTAATGTATATATTACATATATACAGGGAGTGCAGAATTATTAGGCAAATGAGTATTTTGTCCACATCATCCTCTTCATGCATGTTGTCTTACTCCAAGCTGTATAGGCTCGAAAGCCTACTACCAATTAAGCATATTAGGTGATGTGCATCTCTGTAATGAGAAGGGGTGTGGTCTAATGACATCAACACCCTATATCAGGTGTGCATAATTATTAGGCAACGTCCTTTCCTTTGGCAAAATGGGTCAAAAGAAGGACTTGACAGGCTCAGAAAAGTCAAAAATAGTGAGATATCTTGCAGAGGGATGCAGCAGTCTCAAAATTGCAAAGCTTCTGAAGCGTGATCATCGAACAATCAAGCGTTTCATTCAAAATAGTCAACAGGGTCGCAAGAAGCGTGTGGAAAAACCAAGGCGCAAAATAACTGCCCATGAACTGAGAAAAGTCAAGCATGCAGCTGCCAAGATGCCACTTGCCACCAGTTTGGCCATATTTCAGAGCTGCAACATCACTGGAGTGCCCAAAAGCACAAGGTGTGCAATACTCAGAGACATGGCCAAGGTAAGAAAGGCTGAAAGACGACCACCACTGAACAAGACACGCAAGCTGAAACGTCAAGACTGGGCCAAGAAATATCTCAAGACTGGTTTTTCTAAGGTTTTATGGACTGATGAAATGAGAGTGAGTCTTGATGGGCCAGATGGATGGGCCCATGGCTGGATTGGTAAAGGGCAGAGAGCTCCAGTCCGACTCAGACGCCAGCAAGGTGGAGGTGGAGTACTGGTTTGGGCTGGTATCATCAAAGATGAGCTTGTGGGGCCTTTTCGGGTTGAGGATGGAGTCAAGCTCAACTCCCAGTCCTACTGCCAGTTTCTGGAAGACACCTTCTTCAAGCAGTGGTACAGGAAGAAGTCTGCATCCTTCAAGAAAAACATGATTTTCATGCAGAACAATGCTCCATCACACGCGTCCAAGTACTCCACAGCGTGGCTGGCAAGAAAGGGTATAAAAGAAGAAAAACTAATGACATGGCCTCCTTGTTCACCTGATCTGAACCCCATTGAGAACCTGTGGTCCATCATCAAATGTGAGATTTACAAGGAGGGAAAACAGTACACCTCTCTGAACAGTGTCTGGGAGGCTGTGGTTGCTGCTGCATGCAATGTTGATGGTGAACAGATCAAAACACTGACAGAATCCATGGATGGCAGGCTTTTGAGTGTCCTTGCAAAGAAAGGTGGCTATATTGGTCGCTGATTTGTTTTTGAATGTCAGAAATGTATATTTGTGAATGTGGAGATGTTATATTGGTTTAACTGGTAAAAATAAATAATTGAAATGGGTATATATTTGTTTTTTGTTAAGTTGCCTAATAATTATGCACAGTAATAGTCACCTGCACACACAGATATCCCCCTAAAATACCTAAAACTAAAAACAAACTAAAAACTACTTCCAAAAACATTCAGCTTTGATATTAATGAGTTTTTTGGGTTCATTGAGAACATGGTTGTTGTTCAATAATAAAATTATTCCTCAAAAATACAACTTGCCTAATAATTCTGCACTCCCTATATAATGTAATATAATATAAGAGACGCACCTAGCTCCGGTAAGAGTCGAGGTGGAGGTCTGTGCATCTATATTAATTTATATTAAAATTCATGTGTTAATGGCAGCTGAGTGCAGTGTTGTGTGACTAATGTGGCAGAGTTTCTCATTGTGAAATGCCAGCCATTCTACCTGCTGAGAGAATTTACCATTGTTATCACAGCTGCTGTTTACATAACGCCCAGCGCTAATACCGAGGCCACTGCTAATGAGTCACTTGGAGGGGTACACGACGCCATCAATGAGCTACAGATGAAACATCCAGGAAAAAAAACCATATGCTGTCTAAATGACTACCATCCCATTGCATTGACGCCAATTGTGATGAAGTGTTTTGAACAGTTTATCAAGCTACACATCGGGGTGGCTGTAGCTTAGGCGGTAGAGCAGGTCATCTACCGATCGGAAGGTTGGTGGTTCAATTCCTTGCTTCCCCTAGTCTGCATGCCAAATATCCATGGGTGGATAAAGCGCTTTGAGTGCTCAGAAGAGTAGAAAAGCGCTATATAAGAACCAGTCCATTTACATCATAGCTAGCCTTCCTGCGACATTCGCTCTAGTTTGCTTATCATTCCAACTGCTCCACAAAGTATGCAATATTACATTCCGTTATCATCCATCTGGACCGCAAAGACACCTATGCATTGATTTTAGCTCAGCATTTAACATCATTACTTCACAGAAACTAACTGAGAAACTCCTCTTACTTGTCCTGAACACAAACTGTGGATCCTGGACTTTCTGACTTACAGACCTGAGTCTGTCCGTGTTGGGAAAAACCATCTCCAAACCCCACTGTGTTCTCAAACTACTGTTGTTTGCACTGATAACACACGACTGTGTATCCAGATATGAGGGGAACCTACTTATTATGTTTGCAGATGACACCACAGTGGTAGGACTGATTTCCGGAAACGATGAATAAGTGTACAGGAGAGAAGTTGAACACCTTGTGGGCTGGTGTAGAGAGAACAATCTGGTGCTAAACGTAGCCAAAACGAAAGAGATGATCATCGAGATATGTAATGCACATATCTCGATCAACAGTCATGGTAGTGTTTTAGTTTAAGGTTTTAATTATCTATCATTCTCACACAGTTATTGTTATTATTTTTATCAATATTTTGTATTTCATTTTGTATTTTAGTTTATTCAAGTGACTATTTTATAGCAACACGTCTGGCATGTATGATGTACGAGTGTCTGAATGTGGGGGATGAGCGAGAGAGATAAATATGAAGCCATCATACCAGCTCGGATGTCGCCCGGACAAGGACCACACGGTCAGGTGTTGAGGAACCAGGGCACCATGATTGGAAGTGGGCTACTGGAACGGCATCAGTGGGCAAGAGAAAAAAAAGAAAAAAATAGGGCACTGTTGGAATGCTACTACGTAAGTAACCCCAGCGGAAGGGGTTATAGGAACAGGATGGCGGAACTATGGAATCGTCGATACCCAGCATCCACATTGATGGCAAATCAACTAGTACCTCAGTGTTCCAATTAGGGCTGGGCCATATTATACCATTCACGGTAATACCGGTATAATGTTAGGCAACGATAGGAAAATGAAATATCGCGATAGAATATGAGTAAAACGCGCATGCGCAGTGCCTTTGTTTTCATACGCACATGGCCGATCGTTGAGTGAAACAGATGAACCAGAATTGGTTTGTAAAAATGGTACAACTTCAGTGATGTGGAACTGGTTTGGTGTTTGTCCGTCAGATACACGACAAAGCACATTTTTTTGCAGAACAAGCAAGCGGCCGTCGTTATCCGATTGTTCAGTCTGACGTCACTAGCCGTGTCTGGACCTAAACTTCGCTGCAGGTCCATATATCAAACGATCACTATGGCATTACTGAGAGTTGAAAAACTGTCTAAATTCTTTCATCTTTAATAAAATGATCAGCGTTCTGCTCTACCAGGTGTAACAATTGAGTTTAACATCCAGGCATCCATGAAAACGGAATTTATGACATTTAACGGAGTTAGAAGTTAGCAGGGAGTTAGCTCGCTAGCTTTTATCTAAATACAATATAGCATGTCCTGACTGCGGGGTTTTGGAAACAAATTAAAACGTACAGCTCTGCTATCACTTCCAGCGTAAATGAAGACAGAAAACTAAACAGCAGTGACGTTTGTAGGGTTACTGAAGTTGAGCTAGCTGGTATATAATGATGTGCTACGTGACCGCTAGCGACACAGCTATGTTAGCATAATATAAACAAGCTAACTTTTTTTCCACTCGATAAAAGTTAACGTGAGTGTTCTCGGTGGTCAGGAACAAATGTAATCGCATGGCAGGATGCTGTAAAAGGACCAAACTTCAGCCAGGAGAACAACTGAGATAATCCATCCACAATACGAGGTTAGTCATTCATATACTGCTGCATGGGCTGGGCTGTAGTTACATCCTAAGATTTTAAAAACTGAGCTTAAATAAATGATTAGCGGTAATAAAAGCCGAGGGAGGTCAACAGTGATCACTGGCTGTTTTAGGAGCTTTTTGAGATCAAATATAAGAAAATACAAAACATTAAACATGTTAACAACACAAAAGCCATATTAAACGCAGACTACTTTAGGCCCGGAAGTAGGATTCGTCACGTCATCACTGAACAACCGGATTGTCGTATTTGTTGGACTAAGATGCTCTTAAATCTGGAAGTAATCTGGGTCCTAAACTCCGTATTCTTCAGGTCAAACGAACACTGCAGCATCACTGAGAGTTTAAAACTGTCTAAATTCTTTCATCTTTAATAAAACGATCAGCATTGCTGCTTTACCAGGTGTAACTATGAAATTTAACTTCCAGGCATCCATGAAAACAAAATGTATTACATTTAACAGAGTTAGAAGTTAGCAGGAAGCTAGCGGAAGTTAGCTCGCTAGTTTCGCTAGTTACCTAAACATGATATAGCATGTTCTGACTGAGAGATTTCTGAAAAAATTCAAACGTACAGCTCTGCTATCGCTTCCAACATAAATAAAGACAGGAAAATAAACAGCAGTGACGTTTGTAGGGTTACTGAAGTTGGGCTAGCTGGTATATAATGATGTGCTACGTGATCGCTAGCGACACAGCTATGTTAGCTCCTCACATACAAGGTCTTAAATAATCAGGCCCCATCTTATCTTAATGACCTTGTAGTACCATATCACCCTATTAGAGAACTTCGCTCTCACACTGCAGGCCTACTTGTTGTTCCTAGAGTATTTAAAAGTAGAATGGGAGGCAGAGCCTTCAGTTTTCAGGCCCCTCTTCTGTGGAACCAGCTTCCAGTTTGGATTCAGGAGACAGACACTATCTCTACTTTTAAGATTAGGCTTAAAACTTTCCTTTTTGCTAAAGCATATAGTTAGGGCTGGATCAGGTAACCCTGAATCCTCCCTTAGTCATGCTGCAATAGACGTAGGCTGCCGGGGATTCCCATGATGCATTGAGTTTTTCCTTTCCAGTCACCTCTCTTACTCACTATGTATTAACAGACCTCTCTGCATTGAATCATATCTGATATTAACCACTGTCTCTCTTCCACAGCATGTCTTTCATCCTGTTTTCCTTCTCTCACCCAAACCGGTCGCAGCAGATGGCCCCGCCCCTCCCTGAGCCTGCCGGAGTTTTCTTCCTGTTAAAAGGGAGTTTTTCCTTCTCACTGTCGCCAAAGTGCTTGCTCATAGGGGGTCATATGATTGTTGGGTTTTTCTCTTTATCTATGAAGCGCCTTGAGGCGACTTTTGTTGTGATTTGGCGCTATATAAATAAAAGTGAATTGAATTGAATTGAAAATGCAAGCTCCATGATAACGCACAGCTATGGATTCCAGCTGCGTTCGTAGTTCTGCAAAGACCCCCATAGAGTCGAGCTTTTCAGTTCAATCAGCTGCATTTCGATGTCCTCTGTGTCCAGGCAGTTAAGGGAAGACAAATCCAGCTGTTCATTAAAGCTTTCTGGTTTGATCAGAAAAGAAAACATTGGTCCATACACCTGTGAATTCTGTCTCGAGTCTACGGATGTATCCGTATATTTCCATGGTGCCGATGCAGCGCTGAGCGGACAACTGCTGAAGCTTCTGAAGTGTTGGAATGTGGAAATTTCAACATCGCTTGAAATTTGCGATGTGCACCGCTGGCCCAGCCATTCATTTTTTAATGCACCTGCTCAGATTAACTCACTGCGTGTCGTGCCCAGGGCTGGACTGGGACAAAAAAAAAATCAGCCTGGGCATTTTGACTAGAGACCGACCCACCAGGTATTAAAGCCATAAAGCCTTTGAATGAAAACAAACGCTGTTGTGACAGTGATGTACAGTCTTGTTGGTATATGTATGATTTTTATACATTTTACATCTGATAAAAACTTTGGTTGTAAAGATTCAGATAATTATTTAATAAAAGCTAGACATTTTAAATGAGAATAAGAACAAAAAGTATTTCTTTGTGCCCCCCTTTCCCTGTTAATGCCCTACCTGGCCCCCTGGCAAAACTTTGCTAGACCCGCCCCTGCACAGTTACCAGCTGTCAGCTACTTAGAAAAGGATCCTGGTGTTATTTGTCTCTCAGAAACAGTTCATAACTTCAACTCATTCATGTCACCTAAAAGGTAAACCTGTTTCTCCATCACCTGTTCAGCTCTGATGATTCAGTAAGGACATCTCCTGGTTTCATCTTCATGTTTCCCTCTCACCACATATCCAAACCGACATCATGACCAGCAGCTTTACAGCTGTGGCTCCAGCAAACATCAGCTGATACTAGAAAGTAATATTAAATTCTAACAACAGCTGATCAAGCTTAAACATGCTGCTGTTGTTTAACGCGACATCCGCCGGTTTCCTCTTTCTGGCGCAAAGTGGGTGATAAATAAACAAGAGAGAAAAGCCGATCAGCTGATCATTGATCAGTTTCATGATTGAAGTAACAACAGGAGAGAGAGGGGGGAGAATGAGAGAAGAAGAGGCAGTTATGCAGCGTAAACAAAGAATAACTCCAGCTTTGTGTCTTTTTCTATTCTAGCTGAAGTACGGGACAAACTGTGTTCCTTTTTAGCTCAATACAAAACGTAATATTTTCTCTGAATACGGGACTATTCCGTTTTTTACAGGACGGTTGGCAACTCTACTAACTAACCTTATGAATAAACAGCACAGAGGCACTAATCATAGCAGCACAGGAACAAGCTCTGAGCACAAGATCCATAGAGGCTGGGGTCTATCACACCAGGCAAGACCCCAGGTGCAGGCTGTGCAAAGATGCCCCAGAGACAATCCAGCACAGAAGCGCAGGGTGCAAGATGCTAGCAGGCAGGGCATACATTTAACGCCATAACCAAGTGGCCGGCGTAGTATACAGGAACATCTGTGCCATGTATGGCCTGGAAGTCCCAAGGTCAAAATGGGAGACGCCACCAAGGGTGGTGGAGAATGACCGAGCTAAGATCCTGTGGGACTTCCAGATACAGACGGACAAAATGGTGGTGGCTAACCAAGCTGGAAAATTACCAAGTGCTCAGAGAAGAGCTCGAGAAGATGTGGAGGGTGAAGGTAGCAGTGGCCCCAGTGGTAATCGAAGCACTTATTGCAGTGACTTCCAAGCTAGGCGAGTGTCTCCAGCAGATCCCAGGAACAACATCAGAGATCTCTGTCCAGAAGAGTGCAGTCCTAGGAACAGGTAAGATACTGCACAGGACCTTCAAGCTCCCAGGCCTCTGGTAGAGGACCAGAGCTTGGAGGATAAAGACCGCCTAAAGGGGCGAGAGGGGAATGCATTCGATCTCGAACAAAGCACTAAAAGGATTTTGTTATGTTAAATAAATAGATGGATACTTTATTGAGCCCATAAGGGAATTTTTTGTGTTACAACAGCATGATAAAGTAAAAATAGTAGAGTCTACAATACACAACAATAAACAACACAGTTAAAATAAGTGTCACAGGTGTCCAATAAGGGCCTTATATTATGAGATATAATTCCTGCACTATACAACAGTGACAAAAAACAATGAAAAGTAAAAATGGTTTAAAAAGTAAAGTAAAAGTTGGTTAAAAACAGTAAACGTAAGACTGGCGTTGTGTAAGAGAGAAGTGTAAGTTGCATTTAATAAATAAAATGTAGACTATAAATCTGCCTTAGAAGTGTGGAGTGGAGCAGGTGCGATGGGTAGGGCTGCTCTATTAATCGAATTTTAATCTCGATTACGATCTGGGCTTTCAACGATCATTAAAAATGACTGAGCCGATTAGTAGCACCTCCCTCATGCTTTACTCTCGCGCTGCTCCGTGTGGCAAATCCAGCGCACCTCTCTGAATTTCGAACACGTGTCACAACAATTAAGAGCAGCGGTCTCCAACCTTTTTTGCGCCACGGACCGGTTCATGCCCGACAATATTTTCATGGACCGGCCTTTAAGGTGTCGCAGATAAATACAACAAAATAAAACTAGTACCGGTACCGAAAAAAAGAAGATTTATTCATAACACACATGAAAAGACCCAGGAAAACCGAGTTAACGATAAAAATGATAACAAAATAACGCTGAAAACCGATAAAAACCCTGAAAACCATACACCTGAGCCTCAACTCTGGCGGCCCGGTACCAAACGACTCACGGACCGGTACCGGTCCGAGGCCCGGGGGTTGAGGACCGCTGATTAAGAGGACCCGAGGGAAGCTCGGAAAGCTAAGCAGAAGTTACTTGGAGAGGAGAGTGACTGCCGTTGGTTGAAAAGAGAGGAAAAAAAAACTTCAGTGGTGTGGAAACATTATGGGTTCAGTCAGACGTGGATCAAGTAGACAGTGTGTAAACTTTGCTACGGTGTCGTAGCTGCACCACAGAGCAACACTGCAAAGTTCACTAAACATAGATGTTTACATTTTTCATTTATTTCTTATACTGCAAACATTTGCACTATTATCAGTATTTCCACACTATTTTATATTATTTTTTAAAGTCATTATTCAATACATTGTATTGTTATTGTTAACCCCTTTAAAGCCGGTCAGAGCAGCACGCTCTGTTTTGTGTAACTATTTTTAAATCCCTGTAGAACCTGAACCGTGTAAGCTAGCGCAATAATTTGTTTTTTGCATATGAAACCGGAGGAGTTGTACTTGCATCTTATGCCATCAGCTTGTCCTCGGTCACGGTTTCCTTCCACATAAAGTTTTGCAAAAATTGCATAAAAAGCGCTTGCAGGAACAAAAACATAATATTCCAGAAATACGCTTTGCCAATCCGATCAGGTGTTCATAACACTTCCCACATTGAACCAGACGTCAGCGTGAACTATCACATGTCCGCCATTTCCTGCCCGAAACCGGAAGTGACTCGGAAAATGTAGTTTTTTTACTTGTAGGCCTTAAAAGCCCATACTGGTGTTTTTATAAGTCATGTTTGACTTTTCTGAATAGTTTCTGGGATGCCTAGAACTCGAATTGCACTGCTGGAAATAGTTTATTTTGATGCACGTGCTGTTTTCTTTGCAAATTTGCATCATAGGATTGTTTTTTTTGTTTTTCCTGCAGTATATAAAAATTGCTGTATCTCCAAAATAAAACTATGAAGAAACTCAAAATAAATTTCCTGTTGTTGTAAACTATTTTGTGCAACTTTTTTGTATTTAAAGTTTTGAGGGATAAACCTCTTAAATTTCTCCAAGTAGAAATATATGTAAAAACAACAAAACGATTTTCAATTTTTTTGTAGTTTATTGCACTTTTTTGGCAATTAATGTAGTTACTATGGACTTAATGCATACATATTATTAAAATATGGGCTATAACAGTTGTATACCAACTTGAAATGCTCCCACAAATGGCACTACAGCATGTAAAAATAATAATAATATAAGCTCTGGCAGACTTGGTTCTATGGTAGGTCTTAAAGGGTTAAATAAATATCGTCAAATAATCGAGATCTCAATTTCAGTGAAAATAATCGTCATTTTTGCCATAATCGAGCAGCCCTAGCGATGGGTTATCCATGGTGGAGCACAGTCCCGTCTCTCAATGACTCAAATGCCTCCAAGTTCTGATTTATGATGCTTTCAGCTTTGCGGATTACTTTATTGATCCTACTGCCATCTCCGGCAATGACGTATCACTGCAGACCCCACCCACCCTGGCAATTGACTGTTTAAAATGCTTCCATCTGGTAAGCAGTATAGAAACATAGAAACACGCACCACCAGACTGAGAGAGAGCTTTTTCCCCAGATCTGTGAAATACATCTAAATTCTATTTGTGACTTCCTGCACACATGCACATACAGATAGTGTCCATTCAACTGTTTTATAGTGCACCTCAAATCAAGTCCATGCCTTTTATTTGCTAAACTGACAATGACATAATGAAGGAATTGCCCACACCTGGCCATGGAATCGACTTTGAGTCAATTAGCTAATTACTTTTGGCACGTGTTAAGGAGCAAAAACTCTTAAACCCTTCACCCAATTTGAATGTGGATACCCTCAAACGGAAGCTGAGAGTCTACACATTGTCCATATCGGTTATATAACTATAATTGGAATATGTTTCTGTAAACACGTATTTTTTAAAAACAAACACACACAAAAAAAATCACCAAAACAAACAAACAAACAAACAAAACTTGTGTCTGATATGTGCCGAGGTACCAAAACAAATCTTCGTTATGTGTGAACATATAATGACAATAAAAGATTCTTGCTCTTCTTCCAGACTTCTCCACATAGTTCCTCACCACTCCTGCCCAACCTTAAAGACGTAGTCGGCAATCCAGGAGACAGGAGAAGTGGTGATACCCACCCCGAGCAGCTTCTCACTTGAATCGTTTTTCCTTGGAAAGACAAGTAATATGATTCTCACAATGCTACCAGTTCCACGCATGTGAAAGCGAGCATATTGCAACAGGCAGATAACAGCATCATCCACCCCCACAAGAGGCTGGTAAGTGAACCAAAGAGCGTTGAGAGCATGTTTCACCTGGAAGCTAAGTCGGGCAAGAACCAGTCTCTCCAGCACCTTGATGACATGTTAACGTCAAGGTAACTGATCTGAAGTCATTCAGACCTGATGCGACCAGGGTCTGTAGCTTTGCTTTGGTGTAGTCCCTACACTTACGCTCTTAGCTGGACACCAATCACTAGGGATGGGTAACGGTATCCGGTGCCATCATGGCACCGGTTCTGACATAACCGGTAGTAACCAGACCAAAAAGCAGCACACATTTCGGAGCTTTTTTTCTTGAGATGTCATACACTTTGGATTCTAGCCAATCATTTTACCTTTCCAAGGATAGTAGGCGGTACGTATGTTCTTTTAGAGCAGAGCTACAGATTAAAAATGGTCAAAGCGGTCAAAAGTCTGGCTGTACACAGCAAGAGATGCAAACTCAGCAGCCTGCAACAAGTGCTTTAAGGTGATAGCTGCAGAAAAGGCTAACATTGTTATCCTTTTACAAAAAAAAAAACAAAAAAAAAAAAAAAACAGCTAAACATGAGAGGTTTTAGGACAAAGTTTGTGTTTTCCATTGTTTGAGCACCGGTTCCAACCAAAGGAGGTATGTTGTATCAACAGAAAAGGCTAACTTGGTTATCATTTTGCAGAAAAAAAGACTGCTAAAAATAAAAACATAAGAGGTTTATGGACAAAGTTTGTGTTCTCCATTCTTTAAGCACCGGTTCAAGCACCGGTTCAAGCACCGTTTAAGCACCGGCACCATTTCAAAAGTACCAGTTTGGCACCGGTATCGGATAAAACCTAAACGATACCCATCCCTACCATCACAGTCCGATATGAAGAGGGAATTTTAGATGACAGTGGGAGTGGGGTTGGTTCCGAACACCCAATCTTTGCATGGAGGAGGGGATGTGTAATGGAGGATTGTTTAACCCTTTAAGACCTACCATAGAACCAAGTCCGCCAGAGCTTATATTATATTTTTACATGCTGTGGAGCCATTTTTGGGAGCATTTCAAGTTGCTATACATCAATACAACCATTATAGCCCAGATTTTAATAATATGTATTCATTAAGTGCATAGTAATTACATAAATTGCAAAAAAGTGCAATAAACTACAAAATAATTGAAAATCGTTTTTGCTTTTTTAACATATATTTGTAGTTAGAGAAATTTAAGAGGCTCATCCCTCAAAACTGTAAATACAAAAAAGTTGCACAAAATAGTTTCCCACCACAGGAAATTTATTTTGAGTGTCTTCATAGTTTTATTTTTGAAATACACCAATTTTTATACACTGCAGGAAAAACGAAAATAAATATTATACTGCAAATTTGCAAAAAAGCAGCATATGCATCAAAATAAACTATTTCCAGCAGTGCAATATGAGTCCTAAGCATCCCAGAAACAACACAGAAAGTCATAAAGTCAAAGATAACTTTTAAAAACGCCAGTATAGGCCCTGAGGCCCTGATGGTAAAAAAAAGACTACATTTCCGCGAAAATGACGTCACTTCCGGTTTCGGGCAGGTAATGGCGGAAATGCAAAAGTTCGCGCTGACATCTATTCCAACATAGGCAGTGTTATGAACAGCTGATTGGATCGGGAAAGCGTGTTTCTGGAATATTATGTTTTTGTTCCTGCAAGCGCTTTTTATGCAGTTTTTGCAAAGCTTTATGTGGAAGGAAACCGTGACCTAGGACAAGCTGATGGAATAAGATGTAAGTACAACTCCTCCGGTTTCATATGCAAAAAAAATTATTGCGCTAGCTTACTTGGTTGCAGTGCTACCCGGATTTAAAAATAGTTACGCAAAACAGAGCGTGTCCGCTCCGATCGGCTCTAAAGGGTTAATGGCTGAGGAGGTATTACGATTGGTGCTGAGTGTGGAGGGGCAGCAGGGGGCCCAGTACTGACCCTGTTAAGATAGAGAGTCAGTTCATTGTTCATGCTGTGTCCAGGCTACTGCCAATTTATCTGATTAAGGGCATTGGCTGCATCTCTCTCCACACCTCTTTGGTGTTATTCAGATGGAGTTTGGTCTATATGCATCTACACCTTATTAGCCCCACATTAAACTCATTCAGTAGGGCCTTCTTGTCAATGTTGATCCAGGGCTTATTGTTGGAGAAACAGCATACAGTCCTGGCTGGGATTCAATTCAATTCAATTTTATTTATACAGCGCCAAATCCCAACAACAGTCGCCTCAAGGCGCTTTAGGTATCTTCACAGAAATGTATGTAGTCAGTGATGCAGTTGATGTCAACCCCATGTGGATCACAGAGCATGTCCCCGGCTGTAGTCCTGCAGGGCCTCTGTCTTCCTTACCTCGCCTTCTCACAGATTTGTTGGCAACAGGAAGCCTTAGAAATGGAAGAACTGCGCGTGTTCATCGTCATAGCAACACAGCTGAGCGTCCCATGACGTAATTAGTATGTGACGCGAACGCTACAAAGTGGACATCGAGGCGACGATATGCCTGCTGCTCGGTCTGTGGACCATGGCGTTGTTTTTTCTAACCATTTCCCTTGTTGCCAGGTTTTAAAAACGGCGGTTTTGATTTTCATGAATGAGACACTCTCGTGACGCCACTGACTAGCCAACTGGTGGCATGCAGTCTGTTGACGTCACATTTTGGGATCATTTGGAACCATGGCCAAGTAGGTGCTAAAAAAAAGGACCTGTTACCTGGTACTATGACCTAATGGCAAACCCTGAAAACTGTGACAAGCCAACCTGAATAGGTACTAATTGAAAAGGGGCTTAAGTGTCCTGTATGATGACAAACAGAAGGACTCTTTATTTTTTTTATTTTATTTTTGCATAAATGGATAACAGTTTGCTGGTAAATTGCAAACTGCATCTAGGACAAATAATGTTACACTGCTAACTTCATCTCTTTTAAAGTATCTGCAGAAAACATGCAGACACAGAGGTAGCCAATGAAAAAGCTGAGTGCATGCTGACCCCGAACCATGTGTAACAAAGGCAGCGATGAACAGTCTATTTCTACCTGTATGTGTGTTTCTACAGTGAAATCACTGGTTGCCATCTTTGCTTTGTGTTCTTATGTAAAAACTAAAAGCACAAATGCATATCGTGAGGACACACACACACTGTGTGTCCTCACGATATGCATTTGTGCTGGTGTGTGGGACTGTATTCTAATGTTTATATTGTTAGCTGCCAATTATACAAGCCTGCGTTTCAGCTCATTTTACTGAGTAAAAAAGTAACAGAACAAGTTGTGTACAGAATTACTTTCTCTGGCAAGTAATGACTGTGCTGCATTATATTTAAGAAAAGTGTAATGATCAACACAGGACCAAAATATTTATTACACAGCATACTACGGGACTTGCACTACAGACCAGTCAGACATCCATATAACAGAGATATCCACTTACCTAGCTGGGCCTGATTGGACTCAGACATCTGTATGAGAGCACTGTCCTTCTTGTTGTAAAGAATTTTCACCCTCTGGACATCACCATACACTCCTGTGACAGACCCAGAAGCCGGCAATAGGAGAAGAGGTTGGGATGAAAAAAAGCAGGCAGTTAGAAAAATCTCAAGGTTTCACAGGAGACAAAAACAAGGTACAGCAGAGACGACAGCATAGAGAAACAGGTTTATTTTAGACTGTAGAGTGTGAGGTGTATGAAAGTGTGTGAAAAAACAGATAAAGGATAAAGAAGAAGCACCCTCTAAGCAGAAACGTTATCAAGCTATGTGAGATAGCTAAAAATAAAAACAGCATGCAAAAACCAATGGCTTAGACATGCATTAACTTCTTACTAAGTAGTAAATTTTAGGGCAAAGTAATGACATGACATCACCCAAACCAATTAACAGGCGGTCAATGAGGATTCAAAATGACCAAATCTACAATCAGCAAACAAATATAGAGAAGCTTGTAATGCTAACAATGACAATATTAATAATAACTATGATAATAATAATAGTAATAATAACAATAATAATAATAGTAACAACAACAACAAAAAGTCAGAATGAAAGTAGAATAGAAAGAGTAGATACAAGAAAGAAAAGTAGAGCTAAAGAAAGAAGAGAGAGAGAGCTAACGATAACATACCGAAGAGGGTAAACAGACTTTGGGGCGTAACCATCTTTAGAGGGAGAGAAGAGCAACAAGCAGCGTGAGACAGGTAGAGAGGTAGAAGAGTCGGAGCGGAGCGGAGGTAGAGATGGACAGATCGATCCAGAACGGAGGTAGGTAGGAGGAATGGTGGTTTTTGTTTTTCCCCGGAGAGTGATGGAGGTGGTGGGTCATGGAGGAGGGGAGCAAGCGGTGGATGAGGGGTCATGGAGGGGAAGAAGGGTTGGTTAATATGGGAGGAAGAAAGGGTGATTGAAGGTTATAAATTTATAAAATCCCCACCAGCACACGGAGTGAAGGTGGAGCAGGGTGGAGAGAGAGAGAGAGGGGGAGAGAGCGAGAGAGAGAGAGAGGGAGAGAGCGAGAGAGAGAGAAATCAGGGAGGCAAATGCAAATTTGGGTAAGGAAATTTAAAAAATGAGGAATGGGGGAGGGACAAAAAAATAAAATACAGGTCAGTACACTGGAATAATGCAAGTAGTTTGGTCAGAGATAATGGCTTGGATCAATGTTGTCTTTGGAGAAAATAGAGCAAAGTTTAAAAAAAACAAAACTGGCTTTCATCCTAGACAAGCGTGGGATAAAGGTACATTCATCTCAAATCATAATAACTTATTAATATTCAAACTCATTCACAACAATGGGACAAATAGAACATGCAGCAGCTGTGAGAAAACTGAATGTCTTTCAGCAATGGTGTGACACGAGTTCACAAGGAGATTAGATAGCATGCAGTATAAAAGGCAACAAAATCTTGCATGCAAGAGTTGATGTGAAGGCCACTTCAGTATAACATGGCATTCACACAAATCCACAAAGCTAAAAGAAAGCATGAGCACAGTATCTTAACATCAGGGCTTTAAGTGGTGTAGATACTGTCCAAAGGCAGAATAACACAACCGTTCACAGAGATGAGCAGAGCAGACAAGTCAGATGCCAAATCAGTTTAAACACACAAACCAAAAACAGAAGAAAAGGGATAAAAGAGCAAGCAGCAGGTGTTTGTTCCCAGGGCTTAGACACAGTTAGGAGACCACAGAATGATTTCATATGAGCTTTAATATGAGCTGAGGAGAGGTGAGGAGAGCTTAGAGAGAAAAAGAGAAGACAGACAGTTAGCAGAGTTAGATGCAGTTTGACAAGAGAAGGGAAGGCTTGATTATCAGAACAGGAAAGAGGGGAGAGGGTTCGGGTGCCTATGAAATAAACGTCAAATCCCGCAGTCACCAAGTGCACCAAAAAAGGAAAAACAGGGGGGGAGAATAAGTTCTTGCTTTTAAGAACAACACAAAATTACAGTAAAGAAATGTTCATAGGAAAAGTATTTTATAAAACTAGACCTACAACAGGAGCCCAGATGTAGAACATCAACTGCTCCACACAGCTCAGTGATTACAATGAAAATGGTGTCTACACACACTGGTTAGGAGGTAACACATACAGGCAACAGGCTATCTGAATGCGAACAAATATTATACAATCAAATGAACCTTTGGGAAACTACAGCTTACATAAAGGAAGCCTTGTTTTTCCTGGAGTTCTAAGACTACAAAGTTCATGAAAACCAAACTGTGTTCAGTCTGTGTGTGTCTCACACAAAAGCAAACTAAATTATCAAGATTAACAGATTCAAGTGTCAAACATGAGTTTTTTTATACACATCTTTAATGACAAGCACAAGAAAACAAATCTGGAAATAGAAAAACTGACCCACAGCGAGCAACAGAAAAAACAGGAACAGATGAATGGAGGTGGTGTGTAGGAGCGGTGGAGTTTTAATTGTAGACTTTCCATTTTACTGGTGTTACTGGTGTCAGTATTACTAACCTCTTCATTGAGGTTGCTAACCAGCAGGACCCCACTGGAGCCTGTCTGCCCAGCGAGGGCCACCCTCCCCGCTGCAGCAGCAGCAGCTGCAGCCGCACTCAGAGGGTTCAGGGCTCCTGACGGGAAGCAGAAAATCATTAACGATGTTGATGATGGTGACAATACATCATGGCAAGAACACAGTACAACCCTCTCAGTGGATACAAGTATCAAAATTGGCACTTAGCATCAAACCCTGCATGTCTGACCACACAAAACAGTTTTTTTGTACCATACACAAAGACGTTTTCTGCTGTTTGATACACTGGATGCACTTTATCATTGTTTTCCAAAAATGATCACAGTAACTGTAACAACCGCAGTAATGCAGCCCAGACACACAGGGTTGTGTTTCTCTTCCTCCTGGGTATCTATCACATGCGAGGTGAATGGTGTTACCCTCTTAAAATAATCTCAAAATAAGAATGTGGACATGTAGTTGTAGGAATAGTAGTTTTTGTTTCACCCAACCAGCTCTTACCAGTGGTGTTTAGAAGCTGTGATTTCAATAACCAGGGACACAGTTCAGCTTTGGAGCCAATCAAACTGAGGGCAGAACACAGACTGTTGTTCTACATTAGACCCTGACACAAGACAGAGGTTATATTGAATAGATGGAACAACTTATAAACATTACCTACGGTGGTTAACGTTCTATTTTGAGTTTCCTTTACGGTAATTCAACACACACTCACAACTTGACCCATGACACCTTAATGACTCCCATGATGACAGGGTGGGTCAACAACTCTCAGGATTACCTCCTAGGTGAAAACTCCACTACGCCATTTATTCTCTTTTGCTTATCCTCATCATGACCGCAGAGGAGGAGGAGTCTATCCCAGTTACCATAGGGCGAAAGGAAGGGTACACCTTACACAGGTCACCAGTCTGTCACACAGCTAACACAGAGAACCAAACAACCATTCACACTGTGGGCAATTTAGAATTGGACTGGTAATCTGGCATAACGGGCCAATGGACCAGCCTGAAGAGCTGTCGCACCAGCTGTACGAACACTGACAGCAGCCCATTCTTTCATTTTCATTACTGACACTGTACTACCCTTTGTGTCCTTGGGCAAGACACTTCACACGTTGCCTACTGGTGGTGGTCAGAGGGCCCGGTGGCGCCAGTGTCCGGCAGCCTCGCCTCTGTCAGTGCGCCCCAGGGTGGCTGTGGCTACAATGTAGCTGCCATCACCAGTGTGTGAATGTGTGTGTGAATGGGTGGATGACTGGTTGTGTAAAGCGCTTTGGGGTCCTTAGGGACTAGAAAGGCGCTATATAAATAAAGGCCATTTACCATTTACCCAATCAAATCTCTTAATGCAATCAGCCCCTCCCTTACCTTCATTGTGACCTCACACAGCTGGTACAAGAAGTTTATTATGGAAAAATTGAGGTGGAGCTAAAATGGTGAGAGAAAACAATAAAAAGAAACTAAGAATGGATTCAGCAAAATGTGTCAAATTAACTGACATGTTGGCTGTCAGGGCTGCCGCACCATGAACAGTAATACCAGCAACAACTAGTAACCAGGCCTCAGAGTCACAGGAGGCTGCTGCTGCTAGCTCCAGCTGTAGAGACAATATGTAGATGGTATGATAAGCTATGTACATTAGACTATACGGCAAGATTTAAGAAAGGGCACTAACTCACGTACACACGAAGAAACTTCATCAATTGGTTTAAGGCTAAATAAGGGAACCCAGTCAGTCAGTGGTACCAAGTCTCATGTTGTGGTGGTGACGGTCCAAGAAATGTGACTGGTGCAAAACCAAGCTTTTACCTACTGCAGAAACTGTCAGAAGCAGACACCGTGTGGATGCAAACCTGAATCTGTGGTCTTACCTGCACAGAAATGTGCATGTGCAATATTTGAGACCAGACACATTTCTGCAATTACACAGATTTGGGGGTTTAAATTAAACAGAGGAGCTTTTTATTTTGTGTATTAGACACACCCTTGCTCTGCTCAACCTCCACAGAGAAAATGACAAAGTCAGTATGAGAAGAGGGACACCTCAGTGTCAACCATGTTCATTTAATTTTGTGAAACATACTGGGACTAATTCCAAAGTATGACTGGGAAGTGAGTGAGCAATTTAAAAATGTAAGTGGCTAATAGGATTTATCAAATTAATGGTTCCAGAGACACAAATATTTCTGGTGCTTGAATCCACTTTTGAAAGGATGTAGAGATATCTGCAGCAGGAACAACGGGCACTTTAAGATCCTTCCTTATATCTTTTCTTCTTGCCACTGTATTCAAAAAACCTGAATCCTACTGACCAGCAAAGGAAAAACAAACAAAGAAACAGCTTACTCTTAAAGAGGTGATCTTATGATCAATTGCGATCAAGTGCATCCAAGTGTATTACAGTACCTAGCTGCTACTTAACCACTTAATTCCTACGGAAGCAGTAAGGGTGTGCTTAGTTTTTGACAGGCCAGCTTCTACGTATATTTTATGTTAAATAAATGTCACGTACTGTCGTTCATCAGTCTATAAAGCATTTCTAGCAGAAAAGCACTGAATAAGAGCCGGTCCTTATCTAGACTGTATTTAGCTCATTAGCCTGCTGCTAAGGACCAGATTATGTTAATTATGTGTAAAAGAGAAAGTTGTTTTTTTAGTTGTTAGTTTAATTAGTTCATGTGGTTATCAATCTGAACTTATTTGATCTGATAATTTACCATTTTTTTAAAAAAAGGAGGGGAAAAAGTAATATTTACAAATGTAAGTTTGATGAAAACATCTCCTTTGAAGATGCACGTGTGAATTCCCGTCACACCAACCTAATGTAGAATGCAGAGTGAGAACAAACAACGTCAAGTTCAAAAGAGGAAAGATAAAAGTGGGATCTACCTGGGATCTTACCGAGGAGAGAACTGGAGTCTTTGCTGAAAGCAACGGCAACTGTGGGGTCAAAACTGGGCTGGCCATCACCAGCTGGCAGCTCAGGTCGGGTGTAGTCGCGACTCTTATCATTGTTGTACTTCACATTCAGGTTGACCAGCTTGGAGAAGTCAATACGGAGTGTGCAACAGGAATTGTAGATGTTCTGGCCATCCAGTGCCTAGGAGGAGAAAAATGACATCTGTGCTCAAGAAGTGAAAAGGTCGTTACACCATTTGTTATTATTGACGGTAGCAGCACGACGCCGCTTCGCCGAGTCTGGCACATTGACCATTTAACTATTAGCCACATTTTATGATTAACGTAGCTGCTACTGGACTGGGGTTAGATAAAAGATGAACAGCAGACTGAATACTGAGCCATGACAGAACAGATTACAAATCCATGATCGTGCTGGCTGTGGGGGAACTGTAGATTCAATTCAATTTTATTTATATAATCACAACAACAGTCGCCTCAAGGCGCTTTATATTGTACAGTAGACCCTACAATAATAGATACAGAGAAAAACCCAACAATCATATGACCCCCTGTGAGCAAGCACTTTGGCGACAGTGGGAAGGAAAAACTCCCTTTTAACAGGAAGAAACCTCCAGCAGAACCAGGCTCAGGGAGGGGCGGGGCCATCTGCTGTGATTGGTTGGGGTGAGAGAAGGAAGATAAAGATGGATAAAGACATGCTGTGGAAAAGGGACATTAAGATAAGATGGGGCCTGATTATTAGATGAACTCTGCAGAGTCCAGAGCATGGATACCGTATTTTCACGACCATAAGGCGCACTTAAAAGTCTTAGATTTTCTTCAAAAAGTGCGGCGCGCCCTATGTGTTGTAAGGAGGACGTAGTAGAGAACACCATGAGAACGTTAAAGGGTGAAGTGTGGGCGTTGATCGTATATACCGGGACAATCGCACATACCTGTATAAAAGAACAGGTATGTGCATTATGCAGGACATCGTTCTTTTAACAACCCTGAAAATGGCAAAGAGACACGCTTACGAAGCACAGTTTAAACTGAAGGCCATCAGCTACGCGGAGGAACATGGAAATCGAGCAGCGGCGAGAGAATTTAAGATTAACGAATCGATGGTTCGCAAATGGAGGAAGCTGGAAAACAAGCTCCGGCAGGTCAAGAAAACGCAGCTGAGTTTCCGCGGACATAAGGCGAGGTGGCTCGAGTTGGAGGAAAGACTCGAGCGGTGGATCATCGAGCAAAGAGCGAGCGGGAGAAGCGTTTCGACGGTCACCATTCGGCTAAAAGCAGTTTCACTTTCACTTTTTATGAAACGGTGCCATTTTTCCATCAGGACCGGGACTACGGTAGCGCAGCAACTTCCAGCGGATTATAAGGAAAAGCTGGCCATCTTCCGCTCCTACTGCAGCAAACACATCGCCGACAAACACATCCAGCCCAGCCACATCACTAACATGGACGAGGTCCCGCTCACTTTCGACATCCCGGTGAGTCACACTGTGGAGAAGAAGGGGACCAGCACGGTAGCGATACGCACAACGGGGTATGAAAAGTCTTCTTTCACTGTTGTGCTTGGCTGCCATGCTAATGGACAGAAACTGCTGCCTATGGTGATTTTTAAGCGAAAGACTTTGCCTAAAGAGAAGTTTCCAGCAGGAATCATCATTAAGGCAAATGAAAAGGGCTGGATGGATGAGGAAATGATGAAAGACTGGCTGAGGGAGGTGTATGTAAGGAGACCAGGTGGTTTTTTCCACGCATCACCATCGCTGTTGATCTGTGACTCTATGCGTGCCCATCCCACAGCCGATGTGAAAAAACTTGTGAAGCAAATGAACTGTGAGCTTGCTGTCATTCCGGGAGGCCTGACAAAGGAACTCCAACCGCTGGACATCGGTGTGAACCGCCCGTTCAAAGTAAGGCTGCGAGCGGCCTGGGAGCGATGGATGACCGGTGGAGACCACAGTTTCACTAAGAGTGGAAGGCAGCGCCGGGCGAGTTACGCCACAATTTGCCAATGGATTGTAGATGCTTGGGCTAACATGTCTGCTGGCACTGTTGTTCGAGCTTTCGCAAAAGCCGGCATCGTTTCCGAGGAGCCGCACGGCACGGAAAGTGACTCTGACGGTGAAGACAGTGAACCTGGCATGTTTGATGGAGATTTAGCGCAGCTGTTCAATTCAGACACAGAGGATGAGGACTTCGATGGGTTTGATGATAAAAATGTGAGTACCAAACTCAGTTTTGCTCCTGCTTTATTTTTAAATACGCACACTTGTATGCTTGTGTGTTGTTGATGATGACGATTATTGGTAATAAAAATGTGAGTACCAAACTCAGTTTTGCTCCTGCTTTATTTTTAAATACGCACACTTGTATGCTTGTGTGTTGTTGATGATGACGATTATCGGCAATAGAAATGTGAGTAAGGTACCGAATTCAGGTTTGCTCCCGCTTTATTTTTAAATACGCATACGGTACTTGTATGCGCCCTATGGTCCAGTGCGCCTTATGTGTGTGTTAAATACAGTAAGGGCACACATAACTGAGACTGCGCCTTTTAGCACAGTGCGCCTTATGGTCGTGAAAATACGGTAACTAATGCAGGCAGGGCAGCCTGAGCTTTCAGGCTTGAGGACCAGAGGTGACGGCCTGAAAAACTGCAGACTGAGGGAAGCTGAAAGCAGATGTGGACAACACAGTAAAAAGTAACTTTTCTACTTTTACAGTAACTTACAATCTTTTTGACAGTAAGCGCTCAGGTTTTTATATGATAAAATAAAACAATCTGAAACTTAAACACTTATTTTGTTAAATAGAAATTATAAATGGGAAAATTGGATGAAAATTAACTGGAAGTTTTTCAAGATAAGACTTCATCACCTTTACTTATATAGTTGCAGGATTGGGGGGGTGTCAAAAATGATAGAGTATTTTCCGAAGACTCATATCGAATTTGAAAATCTAATACTGGGACAATCCTATTAGACATGAAAACATGACCATACCAGTTTGGCCTGCTGTGCACTGACAGGATCGCTGAACTGCAGAAGAGCCTGGAACTGATTGTTCTTGGTGAACGTGATTATCTTCATGACTGTGCCAAACTTGGAGAAAATCTGTCAAGACAAAGAAACTGGAGGTTTCTTGTTCAGCCACAAGCAGCAAATACTCTTTGTTAACTGCTGCCTACCTGTTGCAGTACGTCCAGTGTTACAGGGTAGAACATGTTATCAATAATGATGCGCAGCACAGGACTGGAAACTGCAGCCAGGACCTCCTGTACCTCGGACCCTGGTGACTGGGCTGCTGACACTGCTTGCAGCACGGCCTGGGTCCGCTACACCCAAACACAAGCACACCACACAGCTATTAATGTAGATGGCAAATATCAAACAGGCACCTTCTACGGCTGTTTCTTTTGTAATGATTCCAGATATTTCCAAGCATTTAATGCAGCCAAATAACAGCATGCATTTGCAATCAAGCAGTGATGAGGCACACGAGTTGAAAGCATGTTTTAAAAACATGAAGCTGTGCAACAACTAACACATCAGTCTGTTAGTTTCCACTAACCTGATTAGCAGCATCAGTTTTCAGTTCTTTGTGATTGGAGTACTGAATAAACACTTGGATGTTACGGATAAGGGGAGTTACTTTGGAGTAGTAGTTAACCATAGTGACAGCTGCCTCCTCTGTCCCCATCTCCAAGAACGCCTGAACGTTAGAAGAGAAGGCAAAAGAAGAAAGGAAGAAAAAGCTGAATTTGTTGACTCACTCTTACTTGGTTATTTTAATAATGAAATTCAACATGTTGCAGTTCGACTGCGTCTGGAACAATTGTCAGATGCATTTACATGCTGTTGTCTAAGAATTGCTTGTCCTGCGTGAATTTATCTGTGCTTTCAAATTGAGCCTAACAACTGTTTTGGATGAAATTATACAAATGCTAAACAGCCTGATTCACTTACCTGATTCTTTCCCTTCAGTGTGAGAATATTGGTTACTTTGCCAAAGGGGAGGCCGAGGGCAATGACCTCAGTCTCTGAGGCCTCGTTTGGCAGCTTCCTAATGTGGATCACACGAGACGGCAGGGCCTCCTCCACCCTTAGCTTCTTACTATCACTGCCATTGGGAGCCCCATCTAAGATTTCAGGAGAAATGCTGATTAACTGAAAGGTGCACTACAATGACACACTGGGATCTTAAAGGTAAAGCTCGTGATTTTCTGCTACCGTCAACAAATGTCGAGAATTAGACACAATGAGGCAAACTTAAAAAAACAAACAAACAGAACATTTCCTGCATCAGCAAGTATGCTAGGATCCACACGGCACTGTGACGATTACAATGCGCTAATTTTTTGTGCAGTGAGTGAAAAGGATTATCCGACGAGTTGTTCAAGAACCAAGGAGGAAGTGTGGAGAGCGACAGGAATCAGCAGGTACAACTGTTTCAAAGGAGACCCAACTGAAAATCTGTGGAAGCTAAAGCTCAGAGTTCCTAGAAGGGGCCAACAGATCCTTCAGTTTAAGACTGTCCGTGTGGAAGACTGGGCCAAAATCACTCGTGTAACTAGTTTCTCCATACAGGAGCCATCTTGAGTATTAAATAGCATTAAATACATTTCAGTAAGCCTGTTCAATAACTTTTCCCAGTTCAAATGTTCCAAGACAGGACTGGAGCTGTTCCAGAGACTGAAAGTGTGGCTGTGTACAGCGAGGAAAAGAACAGTTGAGCTTGTGTCCAGATAGATCCTTGTGAAACAAGGAAACTCCATCAGAGTATCGAAAGCTGGCATACCGGGAAGTTCAACTGCACAAGGAAGCTAGCAGATATGCTTAGGCCGTGTCACGAACTCAACAGGGGCAGTGTGGGAAGTGGAAGAACATCAGAAAAACCTTCATGCATGGAATGATAACATTTAAACAGAGAGGAGGGATATCCTCCATGTCTGTTCCAGCCACTGGCTATGGTGTGTAGGTGCCCTCCTACTAAGGAGCGTGATGTTACCCACCAAACAGCTCTCTCCACCTAAACTCATGCAGCCTACTTCACCTAATCCTTAGATCTGCTGTATCGACTGGCTGCATGCAAACTCCATCAATCCCCTCAGAGTTCATGGGCGGTTGGAACGAACTCACCACTGTTACTGCTCATGCCAGAGTTGGAATTGTTGTACATACTCAGCTCATCCGATCCTCTCTGTGGAAGGAAAAAAACACAGCATCAGGCACTGCTGAGAAAAAGACTTTCCTGACAGGCCCTTGAAGACAAAACATCACACTAATGGTTTCGCTCCTCTGCCTGTGTCAGTTTAAATTGCTAAAAGTAAGATGTAGGGATGTGTCATCTCACCCTGAGCTATACAAGGTCTCTGAAGGCCTGCTGGCACTGCCAGGCACCCTCTGCTCTTAAACCCTGACTGATGGGATGGCAACCAACATGGCTAGGGACCCATCTCACACACAACTTTCTAATAGTTTCATATCCCACCTCTTTGTGGAGGTGTCGCCGAATTTGAACTGTTTGTTCTTCTGTCACTTGCAGGCTCAGCTACAGAAACATGGTACAGATAAATTCAAAGGGGAAAAGTAGCCCGAGTAAGGCCAAAATGGTGAGCACACAATGTGTCACAGCCAACAGGGTAGGAGTAATGGGTCTTCTAACAGCTGGAAGCCCTCTGGTCTTTGCCTCAAACACTGAAATACTGATGAGATAAACCCATTTCCCAGGAGCACACTATCAGAACAATCTGGCAGTTCAGCCTTTACACACCTTAATGTACCTGGCACTCAACAAATAAGATTAGCTGCCCGGAGCAGCTAAACGCATTCACGAGCAAACAAGTGTGAAATGTGGAGTAACTTTTCCACATGCATATTTACTGGAGCAATATAAGGAATATAAGGTTTCAGGTTCACCCATTCTTATCCTCAGTCTGAATAAACACACTGACACAATAACTGGGAGGCACATGTCAGATTAAAACACGGATGTTTTCAAGTGGAACTTGTTTAATAGTCAAAGCACATAAATCCATCTGTTAACCGATAACAAATAAGTCACACACATATTTTGCTTTCTTGCAACACATTAGAGCTTCAGACATGATTATTCAGAATTTAAATAGAAAAGAACATTAACACTTATTGATGTTTATGAATGGACTCCATCGTTCCCTGAATTAAACATCATCTACAGGTGGTGGATGATTAGTGGTTAGTTCAATACTGCAGGATAAAAGTTCTATTCCTAAGAAAATGTATTATTAAGCTCAAACAGCATGCTCTTAGGAAACAGTATACATACAACAGTCATTACTAATGCAGCTTCTTCCTTGCCATAAGGGGTCGCCACAGCAAGTAGCGTCACCTGTTTGATTTGGCAGTTTAACACCAGATGCCCTGCCTGAGTTTGAACCAACAACCTTTCACTTGTCAAGCAAACTTATTAACCACTACACCTTGGAGCTACGCTAATGCAGCACACACACAGACAAAAACAAACAAAAGACCACCTGCTTTATTTTTGGTGGTCTCCAAGTTCTATATACCCCCATCTAGGGATTGGAACCGAGAGCCGGTTCTTGTAGAGAACAGGAGTCTCTGTTTCTACCTGTTAATTACTCCCAGGAGGATTAAGTAAAGTACTGCGTTACTTGTTTTCAGTTCAGTTTATTTACACAGCACCAAATCACAACAGCAGTCGCCTCAAAGTGCTTTATATTGTAAGATAGACCCTACAGTGATACACACAGAGAGAAACCCAACAATCATATGACCCCCTATGAGCAAGCGCTTTGGTGACAGCGGGAAGGGAAAAGCGTTCTGCATGTTTAAGTATGTACACATGTAAAGAACCTCACCTTCACACCAACTGCAACATCACTGATGCTGAAAGAAATAATTTTGTGTTCACAATTAAGGGATTTAAAACAGCAGAACAACATAAAACAGAAACATACAAAACAGCATTAGATATGAGTAGATATCAGCGTATTCTCATGACACTCCAGTCCATAACACACAGAACCAGAGCTGCTTCTTAACTCCACACTGTGCACTGACTGAATACATGGACCCTTTATGAATGTTATTACAGCCGCTTATACATGCAGTCTATTTCCTTTTCTGTGCTGATATGTAAATAGCTTTGCCAAACGTGTATTCTACGCCTACATGACCTACTGCCTTTCCATCCACCCGCCTCCCCACGAGCTCACTTATGATTCATAACATCTTTAATTAACGTTCACGTTATTCTCGCTTCGACCCCAATGAACAGATACTATAAATGACACACTGTAGTACACTTGTAATACTAGTAACTCAACGTGATACGTCAAGTTTAACTTTGATATCAACAGGAGGTATAGCTTAACTGTTTCTATGCTTTAACCGTAAAACTCCACAAAATAGGATGTTTTTAACCGGAAGTTAGGAATACTGATTTAAAGTAAGGGCACGTTTCACTCTCTTTACCTTTTACATACACTGGTTATTTAAAAGCAGTCAGGTGCTACACAAAGGAGCAGTGGTAGTGTAGCATGTAGTTAGCATAACGGTTTGCTAAACTTTATTAGCCGAGCCGGTAGCAAGCTACTGTCAAGTACAACTTGGGAAAAAAAGAAGCATTTTTCCCTGAAAGCGTCGCTTTATATGAGAGGCTTATAAATAACAACTAGAACAGTTCATGAAAAACAGCGACTCGGTGCTAAGTTAGAAAAGCATGCTAACATTAAGCCGTTCCTAAATAGCAAAGAAAAATGCGGCGCTATGGAAACCCGCTAACACAACATTCCCATTTCCCCCATAGCTCTCTCATAAAATGACGTTTTCACATAGTTACACCTCTGCTGCCGTAATATGTGTGAAATGCCGTGTAGTTAGCTTCACTGATTTAATATTACCCGTCCATTTCTGTAATAATCTCGGCGCCTCCGTGTTTGCTCCTGTTTTTTTCCCGTTTTTGCCGACACTGCACACAAGCTACCATGCAAGTGAAATCAAAATGGAGGCGCTGTGGCCTGAGTCGGTGACGCAAACACCCGAGAAGTGCCGAAACTGTGAACGCGCCGCTTCGCTGCAGGGGTCCTCAATACTGACTCGCTCCGTTCACTCCAATGGACCGTTTTTAGTTAGCAACATACGTTCTAATGACATATTATTATTATTATTATTATTATTATTATTATTATTATCATTATTATTATTTTTACGTTGACAAACACAGGGGTTTGGGATTAACCTTTAAAAGGCAGGATATTATTCGCACTTCTAAATTACCTTGTGCATTATATTACTGGATTATCCAGAGATGTTAGATCCGGAAGATACATAATATCAACCACAAATAACTAATGAATTATAAACTGCTTGTTCATGCAACATTGTGACATTTAAAAAGGCTGCAAAATTGGACGTTTTGTTGGGTTGCAGGCCAGTCTGTGTAGTTTCTAAGGGCCACAACCACAGGGGGAGGGGGGAGCAGGAACATGACTTTCTGTGTTCAACACACTGTGGTTTTAGTACTTGAACATATAAATTAAAATCTGTTACATTTAAGCCCTTGTCAGATAAACCTCTTCACATGAGAAGATTTGAAATCCTAAGAATCTGCAGACTTTGCAGTACTTCTGAGGGTTGGAAAACTAACCTCTGGTTAATCTACATAGAGGTTGGGCAAGATTGAAACAGTGCCATCATAACATCTCAATGTTTTGATTACCCTAAAGTTGCATACCGTATTTTCACGACCATAAGGCGCACTGTGCTAAAAGGCGCAGTCTCAGTTATGTGTGCCCTTACTGTATTTAACACACACATAAGGCGCACTGGACCATAGGGCGCATACAAGTACCGTATGCGTATTTAAAAATAAAGCGGGAGCAAACCTGAATTCGGTACCTTACTCACATTTCTATTGCCGGTAATCGTCATCATCAACAACACACAAGCATACAAGTGTGCGTATTTAAAAATAAAGCAGGAGCAAGACAAAGTTTGGTACTCACATTTTTATCATCAAACCCATCGAAGTCCTCATCCTCTGTGTCTGAATTGAACAGCTGCGCTAAATCTCCATCAAACATGCCAGGTTCACTGTCTTCACCGTCAGAGTCACTTTCCGTGCCGTGCGGCTCCTCAGAAACGATGCCGGCTTTTGCGAAAGCTCGAACAACAGTACCAGCAGACATGTTAGCCCAAGCATCTACAATCCATTGGCAAATTGTGGCGTAACTCGCCCGACGCTGCCTTCCACTCTTAGTGAAACTGTGGTCTCCACCGGTCATCCATCGCTCCCAGGCCGCTCGCAGCCTTACTTTGAACGGGCGGTTCACACCGATGTCCAGCGGTTGGAGTTCCTTTGTCAGGCCTCCCGGAATGACAGCAAGCTCACAGTTCATTTGCTTCACAAGTTTTTTCACATCGGCTGTGGGATGGGCACGCATAGAGTCACAGATCAACAGCGATGGTGATGCGTGGAAAAAACCACCTGGTCTCCTTACATACACCTCCCTCAGCCAGTCTTTCATCATTTCCTCATCCATCCAGCCCTTTTCATTTGCCTTAATGATGATTTCAGCTGGAAACTTCTCTTTAGGCAAAGTCTTTCGCTTAAAAATCACCATAGGCGGCAGTTTCTGTCCATTAGCATGACAGCCAAGCACAACAGTAAAAGAAGACTTTTCATACCCCGTTGTGCGTATCGCTACCGTGCTGGTCCCCTTCTTCTCCACAGTGTGACTCACCGGGATGTCAAAAGTGAGCGGGACCTCGTCCATGTTTGTGATGTGGCTGGGCTGGATGTTTTTGTCGCTGATGTGTTTGCTGCAGTAGGAGCGGAAGATGGCCAGCTTTTCCTTATAATCCGCTGGAAGTTGCTGCGCTACCGTAGTCCTGGTCCGGATGGGAAAATGGCACCGTTTCATAAAACGAAAGCACCAAGACGGACCTCCTTGGAAATGTTCAATGTTCATCTCTTCAGCTAGTGAAACTGCTTTTAGCCGAATGGTGACCGTCGAAACGGTTCTCCCGCTCGCTCTTTGCTCGATGATCCACCGCTCGAGTCTTTCCTCCAACTCGGGCCACCTCGCCTTATGTCCGCGGAAACTCAGCTGCGTTTTCTTGACCTGCCGGAGCTTGTTTTCCAGCTTCCTCCATTTGCGAACCATCGATTCATTAATCTTAAATTCTCTCGCCGCTGCTCGATTTCCATGTTCCTCCGCGTAGCTGATGGCCTTCAGTTTAAACTGTGCTTCGTAAGCGTGTCTCTTTGCCATTTTCAGGGTTGTTAAAACAACGATGTTCCACATAATGCACATACCTGTTCTTTTATACAGGTATGTGCGATTGTCCCGGTATATACGATCAATGCCCACACTTCACCCTTTAACGTTCTCATGGTGTTTTCTACTACGTCCTCCTTACAACACATAGGGCGCACCGCGCTATAGGGCGCGCCGTACTTTTTGAAGAAAATCTAAGACTTTTAAGTGCGCCTTATGGTCGTGAAAATACGGTAAATGCCTCTTAAAGAATACTAGGAGTGGTGCTCAAAATGAAAATACAGAAAACTGGACATGGAAAAAGTGTACAGGATAAAAGTGTGTATAGTTTATTGAATCATTCTGAATAAACTGGACAGTTTCTTACGTCAAAGTTGTGTTTGAGCATATTTAGAGACTTAGAGACTTAGAGCTTTTTATTGTCATTGTGCAGTTTCTTGCACAGCGAAATTGGGTAGCTGGACCACAAAGCTGCTAAAGTAAGAAGAAGAGAAACCAATATACAACGAAGGCGGAAAAAAATAAATAAATGAATAGAATAAAATAAAAAGCAGTGTATATGTATACATATGTGAGTGGAACTATATACAGTACATGGTGTATGTGTAGGAAACATTGAAACAGACTGGGACCAAAATAATTGCACATGAGCCAAAAATATTGCACAGAACATGGAACATGGAAAGACTGAGATATTGCACATAGATGATCAACAGCAGTGTCAGGGTGGATGTGTTGGGGAAGTCTTTACACACTCTTAGTTTGCATTAAAAGTTCTGACAGCCCACGGGAAGAAGCTGTTCTTTAGTCTGTTGGTTTTGCACCTGATGGATCCTGCAGCATCTGGACTCCCCAGGAACCTACGCCAGGATCCTGTTTGTGGACTTCAGCTCTGCCTTCAACACTATCCTTCCAGACCATCTCCGAGGCATGCTTTCCCAGATGAATGTGCCTGATCCCATCTGCCGGTGGATCACTGACTTCCTGACGGACAGGAAGCAGCATGTGAGGCTGGGAAAGAATGTCTCGGACTCTCGGACCATCAGCACCGGCTCCCCTCAGGGCTGTGTTCTTTCTCCTCTGCTCTTCTCCCTGTATACCAACTGCTGCACCTCCACCCACCAGTCTGTCAAGCTAATCAAGTTTGCAGATGACACCACCGTTATTGGGCTCATCTCGGACGGGGATGAGTCTGCCTACAGGAGGGAGGTTGAACGTCTGGTGTCTTGGTGCAGCCACAACAACCTGGTGCTGAATGCCCAGAAGACAGTGGAGATTATTGTGGACTTCAGGAAGCACACAGCCCCACTCCCCCCCATCATCCTGACTGACACCCCCATCACCTCTGTGGACTCATTCCGCTTCCTGGGTACCACCATCACTCAGGACCTGAAGTGGGAGCCCACCATCACCTCCGTCATCAAGAAAGCCCAGCAGAGGATGTACTTCCTGAGGCAGCTGAAGAAATTCAACCTGCCAACACGGACGATGATGCAATTCTACACCGCAATCATCGAGTCCATCCTCACCTCCTCCATCACCGTGTGGTACGCTGGAGCCACTATCAGGGACAAACAGAGATTGCAGCGTGTTGTGCGCTCTGCTGAGAAGGTGATTGGCTGTAGACTCCCATCTCTGCAGGACCTGTACACCTCCAGGACACTGCGGCGTGCAGCTCGGATCTCAGCTGACCCTTCTCACCCTGGACACAGTCTGTTTGACCTGCTCCCCTCAGGCAGGAGGCTCCGGTCCATTCGCACCAGAACCTCTCGCCATAAGAACAGTTTCTTCCCCTCTGCTGTTGGACACATGAACAATAAACGTACGACTGTCCCCACCACTAACTCATGACCCTACGCTGTGTTCACGGCATGATTCCATGTGTTGGCACTGATCACCACCTGCACTCATGTATATATCTTTCTACGTAGCACTTTTAATTCTTATTCTCATGTATATATCTCATGTATATCTCATGCATATATCTTTCTACGTAGCACTTTTAATTCTTATTCTTACTTTTATTTTTTTCATGTCTATTTAAGCGCAATTTATGACAGCATGTTTGCACTGAAGCACCACAGCAATTTCCTAATGTTGTAAACCTGCTCAACATTTGGCAATAAAACCCTTTCTAATTCTGATTCTGATTCTGAGCCTTTGGGCAGGATGTTGAAGAGATGGCGGTTAGGATGGAGGTGGTCCTTTATAATTGCCCTGGCTCTGGAGAGACATCTTGAGCTGGCAATTAAGTCCAAGATGTAAATACCAACAGTTAACTTTAACCTGACCTGCTGGCTTGACATAATAGATGAGAACGTGCTTGTTGTTTGTTAGCTATGGGTTATGTGTTTTTCATTAGAACTAATTGCTATTGCTACTTGCTTGCCAACTTTAGCAGAACTGCAACATCATTTATCATTAATAATAGCTACTTTTTGTTACCCAGAAGCCAGTGTTTTCTCTCAACATTAAAGTGATGTTTTAGCTCACTATTTTAACACAAAACCTATGAAATGTCCAAATCGCCTCTAATTGTTTCAGGTTAACCACTGACTTTCTAGCTATGTTTAAATGCATTTTTTTTTTAATTGAAGTCTTTATTTGTTTTTAAGATTTAACAAAACAAAAACGATAGCTTCCAATCCCATGGTTAATTCACATTTGCATAGTTACTAAATATAAATACGAACACGCACAAAAAAGGGACAATGAAATCAAATCAAATTCCGTTATTGAGTGCCTAAACAAACATACAACACAACAAACATAACATAACTGCACTGCCAAAATAAAATCAATCAATCTCAGCCAAAAACACATCCCCAAGATTTGTCAAAACCCTCCATATCATCATTAATCCTAGCCAAGAATTTTTCATATGACAGCATTTTCAGCATAAATGCATATTTTAGATCATATTTGGTAGTCACGGCCAAATGAAGCTTTCTAAAGCACTGAAACTTGTATCAAAAAAGCATTCATTACTGTTATGATCTACCCTGGCAGATCACAGAGGAGCCAAACGTTGAGAAAACAAAGCATGGAACGTAACTTGATTTTAACAAAAAGTGAGCAGTTTAATATAGCTGGTGGGAAAAGCACAAAACAAAGGGCAAAGCGAACCTATATGAAACTAAAGACTAACCTAAACTGGGTAAACTACCACAATCAGAATACTTTATTAATCCCTAAGGAATTGGGGCTACAGCTTCTCCCAGACAGTAACAGTGACAGACTAATTAAATAATATTAATGTACGATGTTTACAAAATTTAAGAAATAAGCATTAATATATACAAATCAATTAATTATAAACAGAGGTTGGCGTGGCTTGTACCGCTTGGAGTGTTTTCACCTACCTGTTCTGGTGATCCTCGGCTGCTTCTCCAGCCTGGTTGCCTGCCCCCGGCCTGCCTCAACTCCCCCTGACCGCCCCTCCTTAGAGCTCTCTGTATCGGGCCTATTAAGGACAGTTGCTCTCTTCAGCTATTCCCTCCAGTCAATAATTCCTGCCCTCGTGTTAATTATTGTTCCTCCGTCTCCTTGCAGACCCTCCACGGTTCCTCCGTCCCTGTTGGTTCCCCTCTTTATTTCCCGCACCTGTTGACATCTTGCCCCTCACAATTTTCTATCCCAGCCTTCCGCTCTTGTTGTGGCTCCTCGGGTTAAATAAAGTTTTTCTGAGCTGTTCACCAGTGAGTTTGCTTTTGAGTCCTTTCCCTGGGCAAACCGTCAGGTTATGACAATCTTGGACAACATCCGCCTCTCAGACACCACCCTAAGGGAGTCCAGTTCCATCCCCACAACATTCCTGGCCTTGCGGATCAGTTTATTGAGTCTGTTGGCATCTGCAACCCTCAACCTGCTGCCCCAGCATGCAACAGCACAAAGGATAGCACTGACCACAGCAGACTCATAGAAAATCCTGAGCATAATCATAATGTCTAGAATTAGACATTAAAAAATCTGGACACAAGTAACATGGAAACATGGTGTTAAATACAACAGATGACCTTTTTTGTCTTATTGTGTTCTTGTTTGTATTTTAAACAAGAACATAATTAGTTTCATGCCTTTAAAAGGCAGCAAACTCAAAATGCTGGGTCAAAAGACCCAGTCCATGACAGAAGCTTTTCAACACAGTCCTCTTTGGTGGCATCTGGTGGCCAAAAATATGAAGAGACGCTTGACTCCCCACTTTAAAGAGTTCACAATTCTTTCTGATATTGGGCTACCATTGTGGTGCTTTGAATATGTTTTTTTTTTTTTGGCTAAAAAATGTTGTGTCTATTTGTTTAATTCCTCACAGTGCTGATAATGATAAGTGGAAGAGACTGGATGGATGAATATCAATAAACTTTCCTTGTTTAAACATGTGCCACGGCATGGTCTCCCTGTCCTTGTGACTTCTTGATGTTGGTAAATTTAACAGATAAAAAAAATGCATATACATACAACAATGTACAGATAACATATTTATACTGAATCTCAGTATAAATACATACTTCCGGTTGAGCGAACGCTGGCGCAACTTGCTGCCGCTACTCACCGCTAACTCTGTCGCTAACTCTGTCGCTAACTCTGTCGCTACCGGATTCCTGTCCTGTTCCTGTCTCTGCGGCCCACCGGTGTCTCTGTTTCTGTCAAGTTGTTCTAGTCCGTGATGTGGCCTCTCAGGATTTATGCACAGTCTGTGTGGGTCTGGATCTTTATGTCATCGATCTACCGACTCGGCACTGGGCCCCATCAGTATACAGCTGATGAGCTCCTCCTGCTCCGCTTCTCCCTGGCTGCTCCACCGCTGGCTGTTCTTCATCTCCACACGGACATTGCCTTCCTCCATCGCTGAAAGTACATACATCGGGGCTCCTGTCGGTATTTCCATCAGCATAATTCCAAGCCAGTAGTCCACCTATGGTTGCTGTCAACGGAACCCCGGCAGGTCTGTTGACCACAATATTTTGGCTAACCTGCCTAGGTCGGCTAACACTCTCATCCAGTCTGACAGTACTTTCGTCAACTTTGGCCTGCTTAGAATCCGTTCGCTTACGAACAGTGCTGGTCAAGTTACTTGAAAAAAGTAATCAGTAACTAATTACTGATTACTTCCCCAAAAAAGTAATCCCGTTACTTTTCTGATTACTTATTTTCAAAAGTAATTAATTACTTAGTTACTTAGTTACTTTTTAAAAACACGATTTACAACCTGAAGAGGTGATAAAGTGATAGATCTTTCAGCCCAATTCTACTTTTTCTACATAATCCATCATACAAAATGTAATCAAATGGAAAAGTCTCTTTTTAAAACTTGTTTTATTAGTTTTAATCTTTTAACTTTATGCATCAAGCAAAAATGTAATTATCTGCAACATTCTCTGACTTGAATAAATTAGTTTAACATTTAAACCTATTTTCTACACATTCCAGCACATAAAATAAAATATTTTTTGTGTTTACACTCACTCTTTCAAATAGATGCAAGTGAAACACAGCAGAAAATAAATAAAGTCAAAGACTCAGCGGTCCTGTTGCTCTATTTTCACCTGTAAAGCAGGAGTGGGGTAGGCGGAGGTTTACCCTGGTGCAGGTGTGCCGCGGTCAGTGGAAGAATCCGCAAGTTTCTCTGTGAGTTTCCCATTACGTTGTTGCACACTCGGTGCTTGCTTGGAAGTTTAGGGTTTTTTTTCGCTGTAAAAAGAAGTTTTCTTCCCACGCACGATGGACGCTAATGTTTTTGTCACTTTTTATGGAATCAAACTCAAAGTAAGGTCAGTACTTCCACGCTTTAAACGCTGCACGCTCATACTCTCTCCCACAATCAATATGTGCTCCATTGTTGATCTGCACACAGCTGTTGTCACTAACGGCGCACTCGCTTACGTCACTGTCGTGAGACATTCTCGCAAAAAATCACGGTTTTAGTAACGCAGTAATGCAGCATTCCTACGGGAAAGTAACAGGTAATCTAATTGCCGTTTTTGCAATAGTAATCCCTTACTTTACTCGTTACTTGAAAAAAGTAATCAGATTACAGTTACGAACAAAGGACATCTCATCCAGGATCTCATAACAGACCGTTGTTCTGGACTTACCCCCTCCAACTGCACAGCTGACGAGCTGCCAATCTCGGATCATCTATTTCTCTCCTTTAATGTTCTCATGACTTTCTCCATAATTAACAATCCTCGTATTATTTATTTCCGGAAGATCAAGAATATAAATCTTGATATCCTGTCTTCTACTCTCTCTAGCTGCTTGTCTCTAAACAATCTATTCAAGATGATCTAGTATTATATTATAATAATGGATTGGATTTATATAGCGCTCTTCAAGGCACCCAAAGTGCTTTACAATGCTACTCTCGCATTCACACACTGGTGGAGGCAGCTACGGTTGTAACCACAGATGCCCTAGGGCAGACTGACAGAAGCGAGGCTGCCATATCGCGCCATCGGCCCCTCTGGCCATCACCAGTAGGCGGTAGGGTAAAGTGTCTTGCCCAAGGACACAACAACCAGGACAGAGAGCCCGGGGATCGAACCGGCAACCTTCCGGTTACAGATGCGCTTCCCAACCCCCTGAGGTGCGGTCGCCCTAACCGTAGGCATAGTCTCAGTAGTATTTTGAATTCTCTTGCTCTACAAAATAGAAAACCTGTCACGGGCTGCGATGGCAGACCGTGGAGTGACAGTGAAAGCAGGGCCCAAACGCGAGACTCTAAATGAAGGACAGTGGATTTATTTACAGGAGGTGAAAAACACACAACTATATACAAAATCCCAGCACTGTGGTCCCGTGGTGATTCTCCCTGAATCCCACACAGTGCAGATGTCCGTGAGAAGTGAAAGGTGGCGACTCCAAAAAACTCCAATTCCCACACCGTGACTTTAGAGGCGTACTCCGCTCCCGATTCCTGGTAACACAAAAGGCAGAGGGTTAGCAGGGGATCTGTTTCCTCGGAGGTTACGTAAAAGCTCACGGCAGTACTGACGAGTTCTGACTCAAGGATCCAGCGTCGGCCTCAGCTCAGCTGCAGTCCTAAATGCCGTTCCTAGACGTGCGTAATCTGCTGCAGCTGGCAGAGGACGACGAGCGGCAGGTGCGGCCGTCTCTCGAGTAGACCACTTCCGGGTTCGCAGTCTCCTCAGCGAACCCACACCTCCGGAAGCTCACACAGAGACACATGGAGAGACGGAGAGCAAACCAATACAACACACGGAAAACATAAACATACACTGAAAATGCCTGAGCCCTGGGTCCCTAGACCCAGGCCATGACAAAACCAGCCTTACTATTCATAAGGAAATGTAATAATCATGTTTTGTTTTATCAGGAATGTATCAATCAAACCAAATCTGCCTATTACTCTACCATTATCTGTTCAAGTGAGGACTCCACCAAGACCCTGTTCTCATTATTCAACCCCTTTTACAGGCCACCTGATTTTCTGCCCGCTCATCTCTGTTCATCTAACTTCTGCAACTCTTTAATGCTATTCTTCACTGAAAAAATTCATAAAATACACCCAGACTTGCTCCCTAATGCTCAATGTAGTTCCTCCGTCTTAATTCCCCCCCTTCTCATTTCCTTTCTGTTTTTCAACTTCCGTCTCTAACTGATATTGTTGATCTCATCAGCAAATCAAAGCCTTCTACCTGCCAGCTTGATCCTATCCCCACTATCCTTGTCAAAGCCTGTCTACCCCCTCTCCTTCCCCTCATATCGAACCGGCGATGACCTAAAATCAACTCTGACTTTTTAACTGATTTTTCTAACTTTCTCGCTGAAATCCTACTCTTATCTCCAAATATACTACTGCTGGGCGATTTTAACATCCACATGGACAACACATCAAATTCAGCCACAAGAGATTTTAAATCCTGTCTGGACAATTTTGGCTTACACCAATATATGGACGTTCCCACACACTCCAAAGGACACATTTTGGATCTTTTTTGCTGTATTGGTGTCACCCCTAAAAATTGTGCTGTATTGGACATGCCTTTTTCAGACCATAAATTAGTTTTATTCAATGCTAGTCTCCCAGTATACAAAAATAAACAAAACCGCTCAATTACTTTTAGAAATATTAGGGGCATTGATCTATCAGCTCTTTCCCATGGCATTAATAACTTACCTTCCATTGATGCCTCAGCTTCCATAGACGACTTGGTATCTCACTATAACAATGAACTTATCAACCTCTTAGATACCTTAGCTCCCCAAAAAACTCAAACTGTTTCTTTATCTCGCTCTGCGCCATGGTACTCATCTGAACTTCGCCACCTTAAAGCTACTGGATGCCGCCTGGAACATCTCTCCAGGAAAACAGGACTTACTTTGGGGCGACCATGGCTCAGTAACCGGAAGGTTGCCGGTTCGATCCCCCAGCTCTCTCTGTCCTGGTCATTGTGTCTTTGGGCAAGACACTGTACCCTACCGCCTACTGGTGTTGGCCAGAGGGGCTGATGGCGCGATATGGCAGCCTTGCTTCTGTCAGTCTGCCCCAGGGCAGCTGTGGCTACAACTGTAGCCTCTACCAGTGTGTGAATGTGAGAGTGAATAAATAGTGGAATTGTAAAGCGCTTTGGGTGCCTAGAAAAGTGCTATATAAATGCAATCCATTATTATTATTATTACTATTCACAAGGATATGTATCTCAGTCATATACAACATTATAAAGAAGCTATTCATCATGCTAAATCTGCTTACTACACCTCTGTTATTGAATCTGCTGAAGGAAACACTCGCACTTTGTTTTATACATTGCATAATATTGTTAAACGCCCAGATACCTTTGCCATACATACACACTCTGCTGCAGTTTGCAACAAATCATGGACTTTTTTTACACCAAGATTGAGAATCTTTACCAACACTTGCCTGCATTTTTTGTCCTTCTCAGCTGTCATTCTCTCTATCCAATTTTGAACTTCCCACAATAACTCAGCCATCTTCCATAATTACTAACTTAAAGTCATCATCGTGCAAACTTGATCCACTGCCGACAAATCTTGTTAAACTCTCATTCCCGTCTCTTGCCCCACTGATTGCTAATATCGTACACTCCTCTCTTATATCTGGTTCTGTTCCTTCTTCTCTTAGAACTGCAATAATAAACCCAATACTGAAAAAGAATGGTTCAGATCCCTCCAATCTAAATAATTTCAGGCCAATTTCAAATCTCCCTTTCCTAGCAAAAATTCTTGAAAAGATAGTGGCTGCACAGGTTCATCATCATCTTACTGGAAATAACTTGTACGAACAGTTTCAGTCCGGCTTTCGTTCATGTCACAGTACAGAAACAGCCCTAGTAAAAATCACCAATGATCTTCTGCTTGCAGCTGATTCTGGACTTATATCCAGCTTCCTCCAGGTGGTGCTGTTGTTGCACTTCTGGAGCTAGAGTCTGCACAGCAGTGACTTGAGATGGAGTGGCTGTGTCATCACCAGAGATGGGCAGTAACGCGTTACTGTAATCCGGTTACTTTTTTCAGTAACAAGTAAAGTAAGGGATTACTATTGCAAAAAAGGTAATTAGATTACCTGTTACTTTCCCGTAGGAACGCTGCATTACTGCGTTACTAAAACCATGATTTTTTTGTGAGTGTCTCACGACAATGACATAAGCGAGTGCGACGTTCGTGGCAACAGCTGTGTGCAGATCAACAATGGATCATATATCGATTGTGGGAGAGAGTATGAGCGTGCAGCGTTTAAAGCGTGGAAGTACTGACCTTACTTTGAGTTTGATTCCATAAAAAGTGACAAAAACATTAGCGTCCGCTGTTCACTGTGTGGGAAGAAAACTTCTTTTTACAGCGAAAAAACCCTAAACTTCCGAGCAAGCACCAAATATGCTATCACGTAATGGGAAACTCACAGACAAACTCACGGATTCTTCCACTGACCGCTGCGGCACACCTGCACCAGGGCAAACCTCCACCTGCTATACAGGTGAAAATAGAGCAACAGGACCGCTGAGTCTTTGACTTTATTTATTTTCTGCTGTGTTTCACTTGCATCTATTTGAAAGAGTGAGTGTAAACACAAAAAAATATTTTATTTTATGTGCTGGAATGTGCAGAAAATAGGTTTAAATGTTAAACAAATTTCTTCCAGTCAGAGAATGTTGCATATAATTAAATTTTTGCTTGATGCATAAAGTTAAAAGATTAAAACTAATAAAACAAGTTTTAAAAAGAGACTTTTTCATTTGATTACATTTTATATGATGGATTAGGCAGAAAGTAGAACTGGGCTGAAAGATCTATCGCTTTATCACCTATTCAGGTTGTAAATCGTGTTTTTAAAAGTAACTAAGTAACTAATTACTTTTGAAAATAAGTAATCACTAAAGTAAAGGGATTACGTTTTTGGGGAAGTAATCAGTAATTAGTTACTGATTACTTTTTTCAAGTAACTTGACCAACACTGCTTGTTATTTCCAGGATGATTTTAGAAGTCTGGACAGCAGGCTCCAAGGAAAGATCATTTTTAATATTATTGCTAGGGACACATGTAAGAGCTATTTGCACTAATAAAAAAATAATATTCAGACTTCTGCCTTTATTGTTTCACAAAAGGTTACACAGTGAATGTCCACAATTTGTACTTCAATTGCAGGAAATTTTATTAAACCAATTTAGCAAGAGCAAAAGCAAGATCAAATATTAAAACAATAATCAAATCAATTAAACAATACTTATAATTATAACTAACCCACTCTGAGCAAAAGCTGATTTTGATCTTATCTGTTGTGAGGAAAGGTTGGAGAATGGATGACCACAACTGAATTCAAAGATGCACTTATTCCCTTGTTCTGAGTTAATGATAATCACCCAACAGGAAATCAGTTGGGGATTCAGTGGAAATATGATGCAAACCAAAATCCTTCTTAATTAACTACCTAACATGGCAAAAATGAGCAGATGAAAAGCCAGAAATTCACAGGTTAATTTCTCTTCTCTTGGCGAAGGCGGTCGCACTTTTTCTCCTCTCCTCCTTCCCCTTATCTTCCCTGCTTAGCCTCTTGTGTCCTTGTCTTGTCTCGTGTGCATTACTTTCCCTGGAACACTCTCTCACTGTCGTTCTCTAAAATCTAGAAGAGAATTATGGATTTGATCAACTGGTCTCTGAATGCTATTGACACCCTTTTCTCAATGAGAAGTCTGGGCTCGGGAGAGCCCGAGTGCCCTGGAGGGACTTTCCCTGCCGGATACACGATGGACGGGTGGCAGACCTGGAGGATCTTGTGCCTGGCGGGACTGTCGATCGAGGACGCTGAAGATATCTACCTATTCGGAACCATGATAACAGGGTTCTTGCTGATCGGAGCTGGCTTGGCCCTGGTTTATCGGAGAAATAAGAGAGCGGAACCAGCTGTTCAAACCCCCCCAAGGCTCCCCGCTGGAATTGAAGCGATGGGACAAGGCGCGACCTCTCACACCGAACGCAGCATGGTTAACACCTTGGAGACGCTTACAGCTGCCGTGAAGACTCAAAATAACACCATTGAGCGTATGATGGGATACATCAGAGAGGGGCCTGCTCAAAATGAGACCCTTGAGCGAAAGTTGGATCACATCGCAGAACGGCTCACTGCAGTTGTGAGGTCTCAGAATCAAAAGAATGACAACACCACGGACCAGAAGTTTGATACCATCATGGGGAGGCTCGCGGCTCTCCAACGGGAGATTGAGAGACCAGCGTCAGAGTGCTAAATTCAGAGCTGCTCGCATAAAGGAGAAATCAACAATATTCAACATATGGACACCACGGTGCCAGCTGCTCAGGCCCAAGGCTGGAGCCCACCAAAACAACTCCCTGATAACGACTGTGTGATGACTATTCTTCCCATCCCATGCAAGGCCACCTGGGTTGGCTGGCAGACTGTTTACTTAGCCTGATAGGGCGAAGGACACTGTCTCAGCTGGACTCTGGACACGCACACACATACACTTACATTGATAAGCACGCATTCATCCCCCTCCCTTTCCAAACGCCTTCGATGCTTGTTTCCTGTGGGGGAAGACGGCGGGTCTGCGTGCCGCGCTGAAATGGTAGCGCTGTGTAGGACGACTGCTGTGTTCCTTCGGATTACCCCCCACCCCCCTATCCAACCCCTGTGGCTTGTCATGTGCTCTAATGTTGTGATGTGGACATTAATGTGCTCTCTGTGCAGAGGAGTTTTCTTTGTTTCCTGTTCTCATGCTGTCCTCCCATAGGTGCCCAGCGTGAGAAGAGGTCTCTTTTTTTCCTCTTGTACTTTTCCCATTGTTGTGTAATTTTTCAGTGTTTTCTCTGTAACGCTGCCAATCTCCGACTGTATTCCCATGTGATGTCTTTGTTGTGTGTGTAAGTCGGGGGGGGGGGGGGTCCTATTCCTCTGCGGGGCAACCTGCATATGGCCAATAAAGCATTCATTCAATTCAATTCAATTCAATTCAATTCAATTCAACAGGTTGGACTGCAGTCCTCCCCCCTCTAGCATCTCTGCTGGAATTTTCAACTGTGATCCAATCTTCAGAACTGCTGATTTGTATAAGGTTTGACCTTAACATCTGCTAATCCAGCTAAATACACTCTGAGATCTACTTCCCAGTGAGCTGTACTAGCTTAACTGTTGAGCTAACATTAGTCTAACAGCCTGCCTGCTTGTCACTCCAGCCAGCTTGGCTCTTTCTCCTCCACATCGTCTAAGATGTGGGTCAATATATTCTTGTGCTGGTCGGCACTAGCGCCACTAGTGCCACTAGCAGTGAGAAGTTGAAGATTATGCGAGTTGGTTACGCTGCACCATCAAACATAGCGGTCACTGTGAATCAGCAGCAGCAGCTGGAAGAGATGGACAGGTTTGTGTACCTGGGTTGCACTCTTAGCAGTGACGGGGACATGGAGCATGACGTCAAGTAATGAATTGGGAAAGCATGGGCAGCTTTTCAGTTCAATTCAATCAATTTGCCTTTCAACGACTATGACCTATATGGACGACCACCGCACTGCCCTTACCAACCAAGTTGCGGCTCCTGAAGACCATTGTTATACCGACGGCACTGTACACAGCGGAGACTTGGAAATCGACTGCAAAGATCAACCGCCATCTCAATGTCTTCCAACAGCCCAATATGCTCAAGATTACATATCAGGATTGCCTTACCAACGAGGAAGTATATCACCATGTAGAGGAGTAGAGCCGCTCCATGTCCAAGTCACCAAGCATCGGTTTAGATTTGCCGGTCACATCCTTCTGCTACTGAACCCGAGACCCACCTGCGTCATGGTCCTGTGGAACCCGAGAAATGGAAAGAGACGGTGAGAAAGACCCAAAATAATGTGGGGGATTACGTTCCTTGAAGATTTATGCTCAGTCGAACTGTCATGGGATGAAGCAGCAACCGCTGCGATGGACCAAGTTCGATGGCATTCTCTTGTCGCCCAATGCACCGATCGGCGCGGGATGATCTAAGTCTAAGTAAGAAAGTCTGGTCAGCACTATTCTGGATTCTCCTGATGCTCTCCACCATCGATCGTGTTCATGGTCCTTTCAAAACAAGAAAATATTGTAATGTTAGCATAACAAAATGTGCTTCAGTGTCTTGCAAGTGATGTGAGTCATGAATGAATGAAGGAGTGATAGTTGATGAGAATACCATGACTGCTAAGGTTCATTGTCAGTCTACTGCCAGAGGGGACAGCAAGCCTACATGCTTGGCACAGTAGGCCAGCTGATGGTGGCAGACCGAGCACTTATTTGTGCTTGGTCTTATTTGTACACACTAATAATGTGTTCTTATATTTGTTCTAAACCTACCTTTGTATGAAAAAAAATCCCCTCTCACCCCCGCAGCCTGTCTTTTATCCTCAGGTCCTCTACCAGAAGCCTGGGAGTCTGAGGGTCCTGCACAGTATCTTAGCTGTTCCTAAGATTGCGCTCTTCTGGACAGAGATCTCAAATGTTGTTCATGGGATTTAGGCCACTCGCCTAGCTTGGGTGTCACTGCACCGAGTGCTCCGATTGACACTGGGGCGACTGGTACCTTCACCCTCCACATCTTCTTGAGTTCTTCTCTCAGCCCTTGGTACTTCTCCAACTTCTTAAGTTCCTTCTGCCTGATGTTGTTATCACTTGGAATAGCTACATCTATCACTATGACTGCCTTTCTCTGCTTGTCCACTGCTACTTTGTCCACTTGGTTATCTTTCACCAGTTTGTTTGTCTGTATCTGGAAGTCCCACAGGATCTAGGTTTGGTCATTCTGGACCACCCTAAGGAGCATTTTGACCTATATTGTTGATCTCCAGCAAGACCCACATAAAACCCTATACAGGAAGTTGATTTCAGCTGATCAAAATGTTCTAATCCCTGATCCTATGAGTCTTACCCAGTGCATAATGCAAGGTTCTGGAGCCAATGTGGGTGAGTTTCTCGCCCAGTACTTACTACCTCGAAATCGTCCAGGTGTCTTGCCTGCTAATCCTGACATTAAAAATCTGAGTCACCTTATAGGTCAAATTCTGTCAGTCCCACCAGTTAACAATAGCTGCCCTAAACGGGGCACTTGTTACCAGAGATGGGCACACCATCCTACAGCTTGACTGCTCTGCTATACAGCTGCTGAGCTCCTGCGCCTTCGCGGCCAGCTGTCACTACCACCCGGACATCACTTTCCAGCCTCACCGGAGATACATCCATCGTGGGTCCCACAGGATTTTCCACAACTCCAATGGTATTAAATCTTTTTGGTCTGCTACTCATCACCCTCACAGACACCCTTATCGTATTGACAACCACCAGTCTCTTGTCCACCTGACCAGGGCGTCTATCGTGATTAACAAAAAAGAAAATACTGCACTCAACTTCTAAGTCTTCTAAGTATCCGTTCACTGACAAATAAGGGACCTCTCATTCAAGATGTCCTATCTGACTGTAAGTTTGACTTTTTCTGTTTAACCGAAACCTGGCAACAACCTGATGACTTTTCCCAACTACCCCTCCGGGGTTTATTTACTTTTAGAGACCTCGCTGCTCAGGTCACGGGGGTGGTCTCGCGATCATTTTTTGCCAGCACTTGAAAGTCCTCCTAGTGAATACTGATACCTTTAGCTCCCTAGAGTGCCTTCTACTCCTGATGATTTGTTGTTATATTACAATAATTATTTACTCAATGTCCTTGAGTCTCTGGCTCCTGTAAAAACTCACTCTGTTTCCTTTGCTCGTTTTCCTCCATGGTTTACCTCTGACCTCTGAGCACTGAAGGCCAAAACTGGCAACTAGAGCGTAGATATAAGAAATCTGGTTTAACTGTTGGTGCAGAAATCTATAAATATCATGTACTCCAGTATAAAGACTCCATCATCCAGGCCAAACAAAGCTTCTACTCCGTATTATCAGTTCTGAGGGTAACTCCAGGACTTTGTTTTCGCTTCTCAACAAAATTCTTCAGTCCCCCAGTGCATTGCCACCACACTTCTATTCTTCTGAAACCTGTAACTCCTTGATGCTCTTCTTCACGTTGAAGATTAATAACATTCAACAGCAACTAAGTTTGAATGTTGTGTCCACCCCCTCCTCAGAAACTTTTATCCATTTTGAGCCTCCACCTTTCCTGCCTCATATATAAGATATTTCTGAGTTCATATGTAAATCAAAGCCCAATACATGTCATATTGATCATATCCCCACAGGACTTGCATCTCTTCCTTACTCCCACTCATCTCTGTTATCATTCAGTATTGACTCACCACCAGTGTCGTTCCTTCCTTATTCGAGATCGCTTCAGTCACTCCTATACTGAAAAAACCCTTCCTTGGATCCTAACAACTTTAACAACCTCCATCCAATTTCTAATCTACCCTTCTATTTTAAAATACTTGAAAAAATAGTCACACCTAAACTTCATTCACATCTACTAGAGATTTCCAACTTTTGCTCATGTCACAGTACAGAAATGGCTTTACTTAAAGTCACTAATGATATTTTACTCGGAGCTGACTCTGGTAATCTCATCCTTTTGGATTTGAGATCATCCTTCGTCATGATCTCTCACTCCATCCTTCTAAACAGGCTTTCCTCTCCTGTCCCAGCTGTCCATATCTGAGGCCTTGGAAACTGCCCAGCAAAGACTCAGCCTTGGCCAGTTTCTTAAAGAGGTATACCAGAAAAATAGAAAGCAGGAGAATAAACCATCATCCTAGATAGTGGTTTTGATGCTCACTAGTCCTTGGCCTCTGTCATGGTCCTGGGTCGGTGACCCAGCGCTTTTAGTTCTTATCATTTTCTTGATGATGATTGTTTAAGTTCTATGTGTTATATTCAGTCTGCCTCTGAGTCCGCATCTGTATCTGTCTGTCTATGGTGTCTCCCCATCTGTTTGTGAATCTGTCTGTTTAGTTCAATGTCTTGTCTGGTTCCATGTGTCTGAGTTTCCTGTTTTATTGTGAAGGTCTGTGTCATATGTGAGTGTGCTCAGTTTACGTTTCCCCTGTCCCGTCAGCTCAGATTCCTCCCAGCTGTGTTGCCCTCCTGTCTCTCATCCCCTGATTACTGGTGTGTGTATTTAAGCCCTGTGTGTTCTCCTGCCTGTTGCCGGTTCGTCTGTGTTACTCAGTGTCAGTCTGTGTATCCACCGTGTCTTCTCCCTGCTGTTCCTCGTCATCCCCCTCTGCTCGTTTTTCCATTCAGGTTTGTGCTCTGTAGTTTAGTCGTTTCCCAGTTTAGTTTAGTTCGAGCCCCGTTTGCTGTTTGTTCACATTCTTTTGTGTTCAATAAATCACCTTCACTCCTCTACGACTGCCTGCGCTTGGATCCTCATTTATTTCACACGGCTCGCCTCGGCAGCCGTGACAGTACGAACCGGCCACTATGGACCCAGCAGCAGTCAACCCGCCCGAGGAGCTCCGGGAGGACATTATCTACTCGGTGGACAGATTAATTAACCTATGGCTCGAGCATGAGGGGAGAGAATTCCGCCAAGGCATAGCTGTTCGGCTACAGCGCTTAGTTTCTGGTCTCCCCTGGTTGCTCAGCTCACTTCACCCGCTCACACAGAATTTCGTTCTGAACGAGCTTCATCTTCTCCCCCCTGCTACCACCCACTCTGCAACTCATGCTTCACTCCCTGACCCGACGGAGAGTGTCCTGCCCGGCCCGTCGGTCCAGCCTTCAAATGGGAAACGGCACTCACGCCGTCGACGCCCCTCGCCACAGTCGGACCCCAGGATATCAGAGCGGCCGACTGTGGTGAGTAAAAAGGATAATGGCTCCAATCTGAACTGTAAGACTTTTTCTTCTGGGGTTGTTCGGGGTGTGTCAGTGGGAGCTAATTCACAAAGCTTACCTACCTTCGTGATAACCGATCTCTCCCAGGTTGGCATTTTTAAGACTTCAGCGAAAGCAAAGGGCTGTTGTTCTTCTGAACCTGTTAAACCCATGTCAGCTAACCCAGGGTCTGCTAAAACCGTGTCATATATCCCAGAGACAATCAACACCAGCTCTGATAATACCAGGACTGTTTATTCTTTTGAACTGCAACTGGATGCTCAGTTAGCCGCCCGGCCTCAAGCTCCGTTAGCCGCCCGGCCTCAAGCTCCGTTAGCCGCCCGGCCTCAAGCTCAGTTAGCCGCCCGGCCTCAAGCTCAGTTAGGCGCCCGGCCTCAAGCTCAGTCTCCAATTCCACCACCGCCGTCATCCCAACCATTGTTTCAGTCACCCTCAGTTCAGCCTCCTGTTCAGCAGCCACTAACCCTGCACCCTGTGTCACTTACTACTCCGGTACAACAAGCCCAGTCAAATCAATCTAAAAGGAACTGTGTTTCATCCGTTTGTTCTAAGCAGAGCGTCAAACCTAATGATAATGTCAACATTCCTCAAAGGCTGGCCAGTTCTGAGACTGAGATGCACTCCAGGGCCTCCCCAGAGGCTGGGTTTCAGCCCCCATCAGACTCTGGACCCCTGGAGTTTAAGAAGCCAGCTGAGGACTGCACCCGGCTGTCGCTGCCTGAGCAGGGTCAATGCTCTGCGCAGCTGCAGGCCGCTATGTGTTTGCCAGAGGCCCGTGTGCCTGCTGGTCCTGTTCTGTCCCTGCCAGAGGCCCGTGTGCCTGCTGGTCCTGTTGCGTTCCTGCCAGAGGTCTCCACACCTGCTGGTTCTGTTCTGTGTGTGCCAGGGGCTCCAGTGCCCACTGGTTCTGAGACTGTTTTTGCTGGGGGGCCCGAGGAGCCCGTCCAGCCACCAGCTGCAGTCTCATCACCAGCTGCAGTCTCATCACCAGCTGCAGCCACTGCTGCATCCTCGTCTGGCCCGGCTCCAGCTTCCTCATCAGCTGTTTCGCCTGGCCCGGCTCCAGCTTCCTCATCAGCTGCTTCGCCTGGCCCGGCTCCAGCTTCCTCATCAGCTGCTTCGCCTGGTCCGGCCTCTGCCTCGGCATCGCCTGGTCCGGCCTCTGCCTCGGCATCGCCTGGTCCGGCCTCTGCTTCGGCATCGCCTGGTCCGGCCTCTGCTTCAGCCTCCTCATCAGCTGCTTCGCCTGGCCCGGCTCCAGCTTCAGCATCGCCTGGTCCGGCCTCTGCTTCAGCCTCCTCATCAGCTGCTTCGCCTGGCCCGGCTCCAGCTTCGGCATCGCCTGGTCCGGCCTCCGCTTCAGCCTCCTCATCAGCTGCTTCGCCTGGCCCGGCTCCAGCTTCGGCATCGCCTGGTCCGGCTTCTGCTCCAGCATCCTCATCAGCATCGCCTGGTCCGGCTCCAGCATCCTCATCAGCATCTGCCTCGCCGTGACAGCCTCCTTCTTTCCGCTTAGCATACAGTCTCAGGGTGCTGGATTTGGGGTGAAACCCTCCATATGTGGTAAGGAGCTTATTTGTCTTGATGTCAATGGCTTCTATCTCCTCCTTTGGATAGCTTATTATCGCAGTAGAGTATCAGACGACCGGCAGGGTGTGGGTATAGATTGCCCGCATCTTGTTCTTCCCATTCAGCCGACTCTTCGGGACATACCTTATTCTCTGCAGGTATTTGGTGGTTGCAGCTTTCCTACCAGCCTCTTCATGGTTCCCATTTGCCTGTGGAATTTCAAGGTACTTTTGGCTTTCCTCAAAGTCTGCAATATTGTTTTCTGGTAGTACAGTCTCCTCAGTTCTGACTACTGTCCCACTCTTTGTTACCATCTGACTAGACTTTTCCCGTCCAAATGACATTCCAATGTCATTGCTGTAGATCCTAGTGGTGTGGAACAGTGAATCGATGTCAATCCTGACATACACCTTGAGTCATACATGTAGGGGAGGTGGCTGATGATTGCTCCATTCTGTTCTCAGTATCTGTATGAGTTTTGTTAGTGATCTCACTGGTTCCTTACCTGCTCTTCAACCTGTGATCCATCAATGGCAATTAGCAGAGCAACATTTGAGACTAGCTCAGCCTTTTGCTCTCTGCCAGTTCATCAGCTACCTCATGGTGATAACTAGAGCTTCATGTCTCTTGTTCATGGTTTTTCCTCATATTTACCATCATGTCTTTGTGCCTTCAGTTCCCTTTCACTTGAATCTATTCACCTGCTCTGCCTTCCTTGGAAACACAACCACTCACCGCTCGCAGCTGTCTGCCCTCCTACTCACCGTCACCTCCTGATCACTAGAAATATATGATCGGAACCCCTCCTCCATGCACTCAGCTATTCTACCAGACACTCACTTGGCTACATTCCCGAAGCCTCTTCCACCTCTTCCTCCATCTTCCACTTCCAAATACGCCCTTAACTATTGAATTATTGAATTATTATATTCACTTTCAGTCAACCTCTCATAAACGTCTGTTTCATTGCCTCCATGCCAGAGATTCTTGCTATGTTCCTCACGTCTCCAGTCTCATATCACTGTTTTTGATAAAGCTTTATTAAAATCATCATCTTCCTGTCCCTTGAGTCTGCTCTCAGTTTACTTCAAGAACTGTTTCCCATCTCAAATCTCTGTAACTTTGCTCTGCTTCACTACAGCAGCATCAGGTAATGTTTGTATGTTGATTCATGGTTTTCTTCAGTTTTTGATCTACTGCGTTATCTGCTATAAAATGCAAGGCCAGGAAAATCTCCTTCATGATTTTCTGTGTTTTATCCCCAGTTATTTTGACACAAGGGCAAATGCTTACACCTCTGATGAAGTCTTACAAGTCTCAGCTTTGTTTTTATACATGGAAATAAAAATATCTGAAGAAAAAACACTCCCCCAGCAGCATAGATGTATTGCAGTTTAACTAATGGAGGATTCAGGGTCACTAGTCCTAACTATATGGTATAACAAAAAGGAAAGTTTGAAGCCTAATCTTGAAAGTAGAGATAGTGTCTGTCTCCTGAATCCAAACTAGAAGCTGGTTCCACAGAACCTGCATGAAGACGCCTTCCTGACTGCTCCGCACAGACTATGCACCGTTTTAGCTATTTACTTGTTTATTACCTTGTTATAAATTCCAGAAACTTCTAGTTTTATAGTTTATGACAGCAGATCACTTCTCAACATAACAAGTTTGCACATGTAATCTTGGACACTTTTAAACCCGACCCATCCTGGCCAACCGAGATACTACGCAGCGCGACCAACAACAATGGACAGATGCTCACCCAAGGCACAGAACAAAGAAATGCCAGGGGAAACACACTGGCGTTTGGAACATACTGAGACAGCAGGCGCACCGCGTACCACTGCCCAGTATCCTGCTGGCTAATGTACAATTGTTGGAGAACAAACTAGACAATCTGAGGGCAAGAGTCACCTTCCAACGTGACATGAGGGACTGCAACATTCTGTGCTTCACGGAGACATGGCTGACCCCCACCATGCCGTAACTCTGTCGGATTCATTCTTTATGCTCCGTGCGGACAGAACGGCAGAGTCGAACAAAACAAAAGGTGGAGGAGTGTGTTTCATGGTAAACAGAAAGTGGTGTGACCCCAGGAGCATTTCTACTCTCTCCACCGGCTGCTCGCCACATCTGGAATACCTGAGCTTTAAGTGTCGCCCTTTCTACCTGCCCCGTGAGTTCACCTCGGTAATCGCTACAGGGGTCTACATCGCACCCCAAGCGGACACAGGTGTGGCTCTTTCCGAATTACATGATGTGCTTAGTGCCTTTCAAAATAGAGATCCAGGCTCAGCCCTCATTATAGTGGGAGACTTTAATAAAGCGAACCTTGGACGTATCCGACGATGGGAGATAGGATACTGGACCATTGCTACACGCCATACAAGCAGGGCTACAAGGCTGTTTCACACCCGGCCTTTGGGAAATCTGACCACAACGCCATTTTCCTCATCCCGGAGTATAAACAACACATTCAAAGGGATGAAGTAACTACGAGAGAGGTGAAACGCTGGTCGGCCCAATCAGAAGCTACGCTACAGGATGCGCTCAACGACGTCAACTGGGACATGTTCAGAGCATGCGCAGTCGACATCAATGAGTTTACGGATGTAGCAGTAAGCTATAAGATGAGGCCCTTTTATTCAAGACCTGGTACGTGATTAGAAGATTTTTAAATTTCATTCTGGATTGAATGAAGAGAATTTTCCTTCTCACCATTCAGTTTCAGTTCTACAATTCAATTTCAGTTCCAAAATTCAGTTTTTTGGGACTACATCTGGTTCCGGTTCCAGAGTAATCGAGCGCAGATTAATAGAACTACGTTTTACCAGCGAACCAAAAGTGTTACTGACGGGAATCTACAGCGTCTTGAGCTGGATTAAGACCTCAGAAGTGACCAGTGGATAAACTCTCAGGTTGGTAATAAATGTATTACATGTATAAGAACAAGTGTCATTCAGATTCAGATCCAGATTCAGAAGACTTTATTTATCCCCAAGGGGCAATTAACAAACAACCGAGCAGCATACGTTGAAGATAAGTACAGTAAGAACAAGCAATAGGAGTGAAATAATAAATGCACAGAATATACAGTATATACAGTATATACAGTTTTATTACACAGTTTTAAAAATTAAAGTGACTGAAGGTGAATAAAGTGTCAGTGGTGTAAGAAGAGTGTAGTTTATGTTCATGGGAATGGGAAATGTTCTTATCGGCTGGAGTTAAAAAGCAGGGTGGCTTTGGGGACAAAGGTGGCTCTCCTCCTGTCAGTCCTGCAGGAAATGCAGTGGAGGCGTCGCCCAGAGGGGTGAAATGCTGGGTGAAGAATGTGAGAGGGGTCGTTGATGATTTTGGCTGCTTGTCTAAGGGCCTGTTGGCTGAAAAACCTGTGCCAGAGTTCTGACAGGCAGTCCAATGATTTTAGAGCACACTGATGCAGTGTGCTGCAGTCTGTTCCTGTTCTGAAGGCTGAGGGAGTGGAACCAGCAGGTGATGGAGAAGGTCATGATGCTTTCCAGGAAGGCGTAGTAGTTATGTAGTAAGTTAGTAGTCATGTTAACAAATGATAGCCGTACAGTAACTTTTATGCTTATTGTAGCAAAAAACACTAATTAGCATAGTTAGCCCTGGGTTCAGCTTTGACAAATATGATCGACTGTAGAATTCGGGTTCTCATCTTGTACACTCTCAGAGCCCTGTATGCTTGGAGAGATCACTACAGTAGGGAAACATGCAAATGAATATCCAAACCATTGTAATTTAGATTTATCTCTTACACAGCATCCCAACTTGAGAGCTACATTTTTAAAGGATCCAATACAGTTTCAAAGGAAATGATTTCATTTTCAAAATATAAAATTCAATTTCAATTTAGTGATGATCATTTTCAAAACTATTTATTGAATTTCAAATTAGGCTAATTCAAATTCAGTTTTTAAAAGCATTTATTCAAGTTACAATTCAGATTCAATCTGAGCAATTCAAATTTGAATTTACCTTATTCAAATTCAGTTTCTGATGGCACAACGTTCTGCCCGTACACATCACCTTGTTAATAAATTCACTGAACAGAGTCCTGCGATTGAGTCCTGCTTGCCAAGCAGCACCCTGACACAGTCTTTGCAGCTGATCCTTGTCAATAAAAATCATACAGCACTGCTCTTTTAGATTTGCTAGGGAGGGTCAACTACGGTGGCCCTGAGAGGCCAAACGGACTGCAACTTCAGAAAACACCAGCAATAAGAAAAACGCTGCAAAAGCACAGAAAACACTAGTGATGGGATTTCCGGCTCTTTTTAGAGATCCGGCTCTTTCGGTTCGGCTCACTAAAAAGAGCCAGCTCTTTCGGCTCCGAACCGGCTCTTCAAGTTGTTTTGTTGCTTTAATTAATTTATTATTAACAATAATATAAAATTATGCACAAAAGGAATTACTAACGTAAAAAAAAGTGGTTTTATTTGTATATGTTTATATATAAATATATGCGGTGGCCCCTAGAGACAAAACACGTACAAACTCCAAAACACATTTCTAGCATGAACTGAACTTCCAAATCAGAGCTACTAGATCACTTAAATTACACAATTGAAAGCATGTGTGTATTGTTTGTGTATTTATACACAGGCAGTCATATATATTCAAATAATTAAAAAAAAAAAGTTCATTTACCTGTTACTACCACACACCAAATCTGGTCGTTGGTACTTGCTGGCTTGTGTAGCCACTAGGTAACAAAAGCTCAACACTGCGCCCAGCATCCTGGAGCACTTCTGTTATCTTTTGTACGTGTTTTGAGTTTTTATGTGCTTCTGAGTTTTTTGTACGTGTTTTGGAGTTTTTACGTGTTTTGGAGTTTGTATGTGCTTCAGAGTTTGTACGTGATTTGAAGTTTGTATGTGCTTTGTCTGTAGGGGCCACTGTAAATATACTTTTATTTTTTCACTCAACATAAAATGTAATAAATAAATCATATAATACAAAAATCAACTATTCACATTTCAACTTTTAACTATTTAAATTTTCAGCTTTTTCCTTTTACAAATTTAAAGTGAAAACAACACAAAACACTGCAAACCACAACACAATCAAATATAAATTATAATATGAAAACAAAAAGAACATGCATATTCTCTGTCATATGGGCCTGCATGAATAAACTTTCTGAATCCTTTATCATCTGCAACCGAAAATAGTTGTGGATAATTACTTACTATACCTTTCTAATGTGACGTTGTTGTCCCTGGCTCTCTTTCTCTCTCTCTCCCTCTGGCTCTGTTCCTGTGCTACTGAGTGTAACTACCGCCCCTCCCCCCTCTGCCCAGCATAAAGCACAAGGCTCAGGTGCGAAGTGAAGCGGAAAAAAAGTGCGAGAGAGAGAGAGAGAGGGGGAGAGAAAGAAAAAAAAAAAACCCACGTGACGGCTCGCGATAAGGAGCCGGCTCGCGTCGTTCACGTCCAAGACCCGGCTCTAAGAGCCATTTCGTTCGCGAACGACCCATCACTAGAAAACACAACGGAAATAGGAAAAAGAACAACATTATAGGGGTCGGTAATATTTAACCTTTTTTTTATATATACAGCTCGATGTCATGCGAATTAAAGAGAGATGAATACTCCGACGGCTTAAAAGTTTCTGCATTGCCACTTACAGTGGTGCTCATAGCTGGACTGGCCATCGGGCATACCGGGCATTTGCCCGGTGGGCCGCTAGCGATTTTTTGTTTTTATGGGCCGATCGATTTTTTTTTTTTTTTTTTTTTTTGGAAGGGTATAAATAATGAAAGGTGTTGGATTGGCCATTTGGTCATGATCGACTCTGGGCTGGACCAATTACAGCCGAGGAGGTCGGATGCACCCTCCCCCTTGTTTAGCAATCTTATAGACGAACTAAAGAAAATGGAGAACAAAAAAAGGAAAGGAGGTGCAGAAAAGATTAGGGCCAAAAAGAAACAAGCCCTTCAGGCAGACGCTGCCAAATGTGTAAAAATAACTGAATTGTTTGGCGGTAGCTATGGCATAGCTTCCACAGATTTAGCAACATCAGCAAGTGGTGGAGGCCAGCAGGTGGATAAGGGAAAGGGGAGGCAAGAGGAGGAGAGACCGAGGCGGCCGCCGGTCATAGTGGCAGAGGAACTGAACTTCAGGTAAGAAGTTATGACCTGCTGTCTGTGTCAGATATAAACCAAGTTTAGTTGTAGTTTGTTTTCATTGTGCTGACTTTTTACAGTCGCTTAGAATAACTGGTACTGCGTACTAGCTAGCATGACGGAGTTTATATACTGCTGGGCGGGTGCTATGAAGTTACTGATAGTAAATTTTATTTTATGCTTAAGATTAGTTTCTCAAACTCCTCAAACCCGACGGACCGCAACTGGTCCGTCGGGTTATTGTCTCCCCAGAAACACTTCCGTTGTGTTTTTTCCTATTTGTTGTTCTTTTTCCTATTTCCGTTGTGTTTTGTGCACTTTTGCAGGGTTTTCATATAAGACACAATCGTGCACTGTGATGCACAGAATGAACTGGCTTGGATATAGATTCATATAAACATCACAACAACTATGACTAAACAGGTGCAGATAAAATTGTGGACTGTACAATGATCTTACAAGTTGTGAGTGTGTGAAAATAACATCCAGCCAGCATCCTAAGTGTTTATAATATCGAACAGTTTCAGTTTTATCACCATGGAACATTTTAATAAAGTTTATGCACAATTCAGTAAGGACGATCCAAGGTCTCACATCTGTCCTGTCCCAGGTGTATTCTCACTTTTTATTCTACAAGCCCTTTCATTTTGCAACATATTTACCTTCATATACACCCCTCTGTAAATTTGTGATGCATCAAATAAAAGGCCCAAATTTAATGTCTGTTGTTGTCAATTGGTAGCTTAAAAATCAAATTGATTTGAATTGAATTTAATGTTGAAAGCACTCTCCCTCCATGATCATCTCCCTCCCTCCGCATCATCGAAGGAGATAATTGGAAAACCACTAACATTCATTGACATCTACATATTCTCCAATACTCTTTGATGACCCAAATATTTAAATTAATGCATATCTATAATAATCCAATTTCAAATCCAGGTGTGAAAATCTAAATTACAAAATCCATACAATAGGCTTATGGGTGGAGGTTGCTTTCTTCAGTCTCAATTTAGATTTAAGTATATTTGGGCTTACTCAATAAATAAAGAAAAGAAATTGTTAAATTTGCATCTATCACTTGATTAGCTCTACTAATCCATTACACCATTAGTTTTAGAAAAACAAATAACTGTCGTGAGGGAGCAGGTTGGTCCAGTTTCTCCTTCTCCTGAGCAAGCTTCCTGCAGAATCCTCCCTATTGGGCAGAGCTCTCTGTTCCGGATCCTCAGCCTGACACATCTGCTGCTGATCATCATCATTAATGCCAGTATGTGAGGCCCAGCTGATCTATCGAGGTTTTGCCAGATAGTCTGCCTCTCTCAAGCGGCAACAGGCCAAATCGTGTTGACCTGTTTAACTCACTGCAGCCCTGCCAAGATAATCCAGCTGGTTTCCCTCCCATTTCACCTGGACCACTCACCTCCACCTACCTGTTCATCCTCCACCGCAGGGAGAACATCCCTGGAAATCAAAGGAAATCTTCAACATTCACTGTGAGGGATCTCACTCTTCTCTTCCTTGTTAAATATCAACACTTCACCAAGTTCTTTTGATTCCTCCGAGGCATCCGATGGAAGACAAAACACTGCTCAGTAGACCATTTCACACTCTATTACTTCTAGGAGGGAGATGGGTCCTGCATGACACGTGGCCGCGGATCTCAAAATGCTGATGTTCCCCTGACAGTTTTACTACAGAAGCTCTCTCACTCTAGTCTAAACGACAGTGTCTCAGTAACTTTCCACTAGAGATGTTCCCCTCTTATCTACTTTTCCCCAGGCAAGCGTGAGTGAGAGTCTGCAGCTTTCTACTCCCCAAGCACACGTAGTCTAATGCCTCTATTTTCAGGGCCATGTCCACTTAATCCATTTAGTGCATTTATATTAACAATGCTTGGTGCATGAACTCCACTACTACTGAGAGTCACTGCTCACCTAATGCGGAGTTTTTAATGGTCAAATGCAGACCTTATTATCTCCCCAGAGAACTCACTTCTATCATACTCACTGCCGTGTATATACCCCCCCGACGCTAATGCTAGGTTGGCCATGAAAGAACTTTCTGCAGCCATTAACAAACACCAGAATAAACACCCCGAGGCTGCTTTTATTGTTGCTGGCGAGTTCAACCACACCAACTTAAAGACAGTCCTCCCCAGATTCCACCAACATGTCTCCTGCCACACCAGAGGAGACAAGACTTTAGACCATGTGTATTCCAACCTGGCTGGAGCCTACAAAGCCACACCCCTCCCCCACATTGGACAATCGGACCATCTCTCCCTGTTCCTCACACCTCGGTATTCACCACTCATCCAACGTGTGAAACCTGCTGTGAGGACAATTAAAGTGTGGCCAGAGGGGACAGACGCAGTGCTCCAGGACAGATTTAAAAACACAGACTGGAATATGTTCACCCACACAGACCTGGACCAGTACGCCTCATCTGTACTGGATTACATCTCCAAAACCACAGACAGTGTCACCACCCAGAAACGGATCACCATGTACCCCAACCAGAAGCCTTGGATGAACCGGGATGTTCGTCTCCTCCTGAAGGCCCGCAACACCGCCTTTAGGTCAGGAGATGCACACGCCTACAGCACAGCCAGGGCTAATCTAAAGAAGGGCATCAAAAAAGCCAAACACCATTACAAAAAGAAGGTAGAAGAACACTTCTCCAACTCCAACCCCCGACGCATGTGGCAAGGACTCCAGACCATCACAGACTACAGGACCACCAAACCCTCCCCCGCATCCTCTGATGTCTCCTTCCTCAACGAGCTCAACAACTTTTATGCTCGTTTTGAGCGAGGGAACCCCACAACCACAACCAAAGCAGACATGACGCCAGACCACCAACCTCTGACTCTCTCCCCCACCGATGTAGGAGCGGTGCTGAGCAGGATCAATGTCCACAAGGCTGCAGGCCCTGATGGCATCCCCGGGCGTGTTCTCAGAGCGTGTTCTGGGGAGCTTGCAGGAGTGCTCACAGACATATTCAATCTGTCCTTGGCCCACGCTGTGGTACCGGCCTGCTTCAAATCCACCTCCATCGTCCCGATACCCAAAAACTCCAACCCATCTTGCCTCAATGATTACCGCCCAGTAGCACTCACCCCCATCATCACTAAGTGCTTAGAGCGACTGGTCCTAGCACACTTCAAATCCTGTCTCCCCCCCACCCTGGCCCCCCACCAATTCGCATACCGCCAGAACAGGAGCACAGAGGATGCAGTCTCCATCGCAATGCACTCTGTCCTCTCACACCTGGACAACAACAACACCTACACCAGAATGCTGTTTATAGACTTCAGTTCAGCATTCAATACAATCCACCCCTCACAACTCATCAGGAAACTGACAGACCTGGGCATCAGTTCCCTCATCTGCAAATGGTTACTGGACTTCCTGACCAACCGCCCCCAACATGTCCGGCTGGATAACCGCTGCTCATCTACCATCACAATGAACACCGGTGTACCACAAGGTTGTGTGATGAGCCCTTTCCTCTACTCCCTCTTCACCCACGACTGCAGACCTGCTGATGGTTCCAACACCATCATTAAGTTTGCAGATGACACCACGGTGATTGGCCTCATCAGTGACAACGATGAGGCCGCCTATAGGGAGGAGGTGGATCGTCTGGCTGAGTGGTGCGACAGAAACAACCTGCTGCTTAACACCGAGAAGACCAAGGAGCTCATCGTGGACTACAGGAGGAATGCTGACCCACATCCACCCATCCACATTAAGGGGACGGCTGTGGAGCGTGTGAGCAGCTTCAAGTTCCTGGGAGTCCACATCTCCGAGGATCTCACCTGGACGACCAACTGCTCCAAGCTGGTCAAGAAGGCTCACCAGCGCCTCTTCTTCTTGAGGACTCTGAGGAAGAACCACCTGTCCTCAGACATCCTGGTGAACTTCTATCGCTGCACCATCGAGAGCATCCTGACCAACTGTATAACAGTCTGGTACGGGAACTGCTCTGCCTCCGACCGGAAGGCGTTGCAGAGGGTCGTGAAAACTGCCCAGCGCATCGCCGGAGCACCACTTCCTGCCATAAAAGACATCTACAGGAAGCGGTGTCTGAAAAGGGCTGGGAAAATCATCAAAGACCCCAGTCACCCATCGCATGGACTCTTCACCCTCCTGCCCTCTGGGAGGCGCCACAGGAGCCTCCGGACTAAGACCACCAGGTACCGGAACAGCTTCTTCCCCACAGCTGTCAGACTCCTGAACTCTGCCTCCTGACATCTGACCCACGTTAAACTCATGGACTGAACATACACACAATGGACAACTGTACCCTCAAACACACAATAATAACATGGACTGAACCACCACTCACAACCACTAGCACTTTATATAGCCTCTGTAGAAACTATCTACACCCTCACTTATCTTAACTGCACTACTGTATAGCTCTGTGTAAATAATCATTCTGTACATTCGATAATCTTTAATCCTACAACTGTTTACAACTTGCATAGTTCCCATTTCTGTATAGCTGTATATCCCAGATTCTGTAAAGTTATTTATTTCATATTCTGTATAGTTTTTCATATTTATATCCTGTTCATATCCTGTACATAGCTTGTACTCACTACAGCCTGTACATACTTATAGTTATAGAATATTCACAACATACTTCATACCGTGTACATTATAACATACCATAATAGACCCATTTCTGTAATATACTCACATATCTATATTATTGCTAATATATATTGTAATATATCTATATCACTAAAGCACTTCTGGATGGATGCAAACTGCATTTCGTTGCCCTGTACCTGTGCATGTGCAATGACAATAAAGTTGAATTCTATTCTATTCTATTCTATTCTATTCTATATGGTTATATTTAATCCCAACACCATCTAAGTGGATTTTCTGCCTTCAGTGTAACTGGAGGATTGTTTCCCTGACATCCCCAGGAATGACCTTTGCTCCCCTGTGATTAACGTTGCTCAATTTACTTATCGTTTATAAAGTTTCACACAGTCGAGGAGCAGTTCAGGACACACTTCACGGTGTGTTGTACTAGTATGACATGTGACAAATAAAGAATCTTCAATCTTGAAGTAAGTCAGCACAGAAGCAAGTTAGGTAGTTACTAATGTTCACCAGCTAGGCATGGACAGTTGGCCATGTTGTTATCACACATGCTTTGAATCATTTTTTATGATCGCCTTAGACTTCAATAATAACAAAAAAGATGTGTGATTTAATAAAGAGGAGGTTTGATATTGCCATGGTTATAATGAGAAAGACAACTCAAACCTGGGTTGTGGCTCTTTCAATTTATTCGTAGCATTTTCCTGCTCAGCGGCTGTTCCAAACCTGTGTTAGTGCTCATACATAGCTAAGCTATTAGGTGCTCGCATTCCAATCACACTGCACATTTCTGTATAATGTTTTGTAAAACAATATTATGTATATAGTATATTTAATATTACAATATAATCTCACCATTAACAAAATCTTGAACCTCTAGACTTTTTGTTTGTTTATATACTTTGGTTTTTTTATGCTCTTGGGTTTCTGAAAAGGCAATATATAAATTACTGCTAATGCTAAAACTAAAGTTTTTACTATTATTATTAAAAATATAAAGAAGCGGTGCTAGTTTAGTTCAGCAGCAAGTTCGGGCCACATGCACATGGTCGGAAAGCAGCGTTCGAGTACAACCTGCAGCCCGTGTCGTCCCCCTCTCTCTCTCCCAGTCTTCCTGTGTGTTTTTGCTGTCTCTATCCAGTAATGGCAAAAATAATCAAATCAAATAAATAAATTATACATATTTAAACAGATCATAGCGATAATTTAATGTTGTACAATTTTCAAACGTGGTAATCATTTTTGAGATTTTCCACTGGATATTCAGAGTTCCCTGAAAATATCTGACTGACATTATAAAAATATTTTCAACATGCCACATGAATCACACACAGTATCATCCAGGGACTGTTACTTTGCCCATTCAGACAGCACTTTTTGTTAGCTGGTCAGTTAGGCACTCCTGTATACAAGGGGAAAGGCAAGAAGAAAAAAGAGAGCTGTTTTTGCATAGTAATTAATCTTGACAGACATACGTCATGCTTCTGGGCCCCTGACAACGTTACGCCCTGGGTGAAATTAACGACTAGCTGCTTATCTTAAAAGACCTGGGAATTAATTAAAAATGACATTTCCCCAAAGACTCGGGCTTCTGAGGCTGCCATGTTGAAATTAACTGATGAGGAGTCCTAGGAGGAAAAACGAAATAAGCAAACTGTCAAACGCTGAGCAAATCACTGCTGTTTATCAGTACGGCTCTGTCCTCAGGAAATGACAGTGGCCTTACATCCTGCATGTGTCCAGAGCACCATGGATAAAAGTCATATTGGTATTAACAAGAGGAGGAGGGAAAACAAACAACCCTGTCAAATGTGATATGGAGACAATGTGCTTGAGTTAAGTAGAGGAAGACTTTGCTGAAATGAGCCATTAATTCAGCACAAAGATGGTCTAGCACTGACTTGAAGGAATATTTCACAACTAGAAGTGTCTGTATTATGAAATAGTGGCTTCTGTCCAGAACTCCCTGCTTGAAAGCCTCACAAAGAGCGGCATTAAACAAAATCTAATTTTAACTAAATGCTCAGGACTCTGCATCCAGGACCCGCGTCCATTTGGTACAGGTTAACACGGTACACACTAACGCAGAGTAGGACCAAAGATCATCAAAAACACCGTGTTGTCTTTCTGATAACTATGTTTGGGAAGTATTTCTAGACTTTCAGTACAGTATATTGCCAAATTATATGTGTTACTGTCTACCTCATTTATGCTGACACATCTGATAACTAGCTATTTATTTAGCATGAAAATTAAAAACCTATTGGCCCCTATTAATGCATTGTCTGCATAACAGATGAATCCTAGTGATCTATGATATTAACATCACTCTCACCCTGCTAGCTTGGATTACACCCCAGGACCCCGGCTACCCTGAATTGTGTATGAAAGAACAAAAGAATGGATGAAACTTCAAAAGCATTCTGAGGGAGGTTGGGGATATTGAGTCTGAATGGACCCCGTTCCATTGCTGAGGCTGTATTGAGTTGGTTGATAGTGGAAACTCCTGAAACAGATGGATACCAGAGGTGAAGGGAATTTTAAGCTGAAAAAGTTCTAACAAGTTTGGTTGGGTCGTGGGACTCTAGAGGGAGCTGACAGGAGTAGTTGATTCAGAAAATAGCTGAAGCAAACACTTGAATACGAACGGGAGGAGTTCTGTGACCCCAATGAGCAAAATTTTCAGGTGGCCTAGAGGTGATTCTGGAAAACTGTCAGGAGGAAGAAGTTACTTGCTGCTCTCAGTGTGTACAGTTAGGATGGATGCTGCTGACTTTAACTGAGAACACAGACAGGAGAAGGAAGGAAGGTGTGTCAGAAGGTAGGAAGACTTAGGCTACGTTCACACTGCAGGTCTTAATGCTCAATTCCGATTTTTTGATCAAATCTGATTTTTTTGGCTGCTCGTTCACACTACAAATAAAATGTGACAGCAAACGCGCTCTAGTGTGAACGCTCAAAGCGGCCGCATGCGCAAAAGAAGACGTCACACACAACGCGCTCTGTTTAGACCCAGAGCAACAGTATGTTTGACTGATGGCCTTAATATAAAGACTTGTTTCAGACTTTGCGTTTCCCTATTTTGCTTTAAGTTATAAAGTTATTTTGTTATTTACATTTGGCCTAATAATGATCCTTATTGTTGTTTTAGAGGAGCGGTGCTTCAAAGGATAGCTGCAGGTTTCTGTCAGAATCTGCAGATTATGCAGTACAAATAAAATGTTCACGTTTCTCCAACGTTGTCTTCCCAGCAGTTTCACTGACATCTACACGGGATGGCCAGGAAGCGTTCGCGATGTCTTCTCCGGTGCTGATAATTGGCGTCTGTCTTGTGTCAGTGACGTAAAAGACGGATTTAATGCGACATGACCATCAAACAGCAGTCGCTTTCTGAAACATCGGATATGTATCGGATTCAGGACCACATACGAAAGTGCCGTTCACACTGTCATAGCATGATGGGATACGGGTCGCACAGGGTCAGAAAAGTCGGATTTGATGCGCTTTCGCCTGCAGTGTGAACGTAGCCCTAGCGTCTGTAAACAAGAGGGATGACTTCACCTATCACTTGTGTAAAGTAACTGAGGTAGTTAAACAACTCCTTGGTGGCTGGGCCCATGGGGTTGATAGGATTTGCCCTGAGGTTGTCATGCTCTGGAAATCATGGGGTTATCTTAGTTGACAACCCTGCATGTAGAAATTGGGGACAGTGGCCTTGGATTGGCAGACTGGGATGACAGTTTCCCCCTTTAAGAAGGGGGGCAAGAGGGTGTGCGTCAACTTCAGGGGAGTTCTCCAGAAAGGTTCATACCAGGGTTTGGGAGTGGAGAGTGTTGGTTAGCAGTGTGGTACCTTGGGGTGTCCAAGAGAGACATTGCTGCATCTGAGGCCATAGTTCTCAGCCAGAAAAGGGTGGAGTGACAATTCTGTTCCTGGGAGGAGTTGCTAGAAGTTGAAGGCTTCAAGTATCTCCGTTTTTTGTTGCTTTGTGCTTGCCAATACAAAAATTGGCAGCTACATGTGAGCACTGTACAACATAGGAGTGAATGAGTGATACTAGTCTTAATAACCATTTAATAAACTAAACAAATATTTGTTTGACAAAAAGTTGTCTGTTGTCATTTATTGAATTGAAAGCCTTTATTGTCATTACACATAGTTTAACAAAATTAGAAACAGCTCTATAAAAGTGCACACATGCTTATAGCAGATTATAAAAACTATACAATAATTTAACTATGGGCTGACATGCATGCAAATCCATTACACAAATGAGGGGTTAAAGGGGACTGCAATGATGCAGAATGGAATTCTGAATTAATGAGTAATTAACCCCGAGGGACAGTTTGTTGTAGTGATTTCGAGTGGGATCATTTTTCATGTGCTACAGCCTCCGATTCCTTCCAGTAGATCCTATGGATGCACTTCAAAAACTGTTAATTAATTAATGTTACCCTATGGTCCTGCCTGCACAGCCTGTGTTTTTCTTTCTCATTTCATTCAAGAGAAGAGAAGAGTAGGAATAGATGGAGTTAGTTTTTTAATTAATGTGTTACGTTAGAAAGACAAGACGGGAGAGGAATAGAGTACATTTTTATAAGGACTGCTATTTACAGTTTAAACTGTAAATTTGAAGCATGTGATTTTTGTTTTCTTAACGAGACAGTGGATCTCTACATAATGTGTTTTTGAAATTTCCTGGTTATTTCTGTCAAGGTGCTGTCACCTGTTCGCTT